>NW_024871151.1:600000-807500 GCF_019054845.1 Dipodomys spectabilis | reverse complement strand
TCAGAGAGGGCAGACTGAAGGTGGGGCAGGTTTGGATAGAGGCTGGTGGGAAAACCAGAGGCACTGGTCTCTGAGCAGGGTTGTTTCTTTGAGGATACTCACAACCCAGGAACATTCCTGGGATAGATCAGCCCTTTTCTCCTTCCTGAGAGAAAGGACCTGGAGCCCTTGAGTCTGTGTCCCTTGACCGAGAAATCCTTTCATTCCCACATCCTGTGGTTGGATAACTAGACCTCACCTCCCTACCCAGTGTAGAGGCAGGACAGTGAGAGATCTTGAGTCTTTGATAAGGTCAGGGGATCCTGAATATGCGATTGTACTTGAACATCCTGATGGTGCATGGTAAGTTCCATCTAAGATTACCATGATGTAGGACATAGAATCTAGAGAATCAGATCAGGATGGGGTCTGTTCTGGAAGTCTTGAGTATTATGTGTGAGCTTTCAGCTCCTATATGCCCACCTGCTTCCCTTTCTTGGGTGGGTCTTTGCTAGAAAAAGCTTGAAACTAGGGACTGGGTCCTATCCCTTGTCATTTATACTCAAAGCTAGCACTCTACCATTTTTTTTTTTTAATTTAATTTAATTTTATTTGAGGACATACTGTACAGAGGGGTTACAATTACATGGGCAGGATAATGCATACATTTCTTACCAAGCATTGCAGCCTCCTCCTTTGTTTACCCTTCACCTCCCTTCCCAGCCTCCCCCCTCCCTCCCACCCAATCATACCCCCCCTCCCCCCCCCCCGACATTGTAAAGCTGGTTTTGACATGACATTTTGTACTTCTCATTGTTGCAACAGGTCCACCTGAATCCTTAAACGACTTGTTTGTCCCCATCTCCTCCACATGTTATACTGACATCAAATATAGTGAAAGCGGGGGTTACACTGTGGGGGAGGGACATACAAAGCAACAAAGAGATAATATTATAAATGCGTTAGAAACACATGCATGAAAGAAACAAAAACATTAAAATACATATTTGAGGTTTCGTTTTCCTAACATCACATTATTTGACTTTTTCCGCTTGACTCATACCTATACTAGATATTGCAAATAAGGGAAACCATGGGACCTATGTTTCTTTGGGCCTGGCTTACTTCACTTAATATAATTTTTTCCAAGCCTTTCCATTTCCTAACAAATGGGGAAATGTCATTCTTTCTGATGGAGGCATAGAATTCCATTGTGTATATATACCACATCTTCTTGATCCATTCATCTACTGAGGGGCATCTGGGTTGGTTCCATGTCTTAGCTATGGTAAATAATGCTGCAATAAACATAGTTGTGCTGGTAGCTTTAGTGTGGCCTTGTTTGTGATCATTTGGGTAAATGCCCAAAAGTGGGATTGCTGGGTCATTGGGGAGCTCTATGTGGAGTCTTTTGAGGAACCTCCATACTGCTTTCCAAAGTGGTTGAACAAGTTTACATTCCCACCAACAATGAAGTAAGGTTCCTTTCTGTCCACATCCCCTCCAGCATCTGTTGTTGTTAGAGTTCTTGATTTTTGCTCTTCTAACTGGAGTGAGGTGATATCTCAATGTTGTTTTGATTTGCATTTCTTTTATGGCTAGGGATGTTGAACATTTCTTCATGTGTCTATTGGCCATCCTTCTTTCTTCTTCAGAGAAGCTTCTCTTTAAGTCTTTCGCCCACTTACTTATTGGGCAGTTGTTTCTTTGAGGATTTGTTGTTGGGTGGTTTAATTTTTTGAGTTCCAAGTATATTTTAGATATGAGACCCTTGTCCGTTGTATGGCTAGTAAAGATCTTCTCCCAGTCCGTGGGCTTTCTATTGATCTTGCTAGCTATGTCATTTGCCCTGCAGAAGCTCTGCAACCTTATACAATCCCATTTGTCCAGCCTTTCTTTGATTTGTTGTGTTTCCGGGTCTTTATTCAGAAAATTTCGGCCTGTGCCAAGGAGACCCAGGGTTTCTCCTATTCCATCCTGTAATGTTTTCAGAGTGTCTGCTTTGAGTTCAAGGTCTTTGATCCATTTGGAGTTGATTCTGGTGCAGGGTGATATATAAGGATCTAGCTTTAGTTTTCTACATGTAGTTAACCAGTTTTGCCAGCACCATTTACTGAAGAGGCTGTCTGTCTTCCATTCTATTGTTTTAGCTCCCTTATCGAAGATTAGATGGCTATAGGTCTGTAGGTTCATTTCTGGGTTTTCAATTCTATTCCATTGGTCCTGAGGTCTGTTCTTATGCCAATACCAAGCTGTTTTGATTACGATGGCTTTATAGTAGAGTTTGAAATTTGGTACTGATATTCCTCCAGCAGTGTTCTTTCCGTTGAGGAGCGTTTTTGCTATTCGGGGTCTTTTATTGTTCCATATGAATTTTTGGATTGCCTCTTCTATTTCCTTGAAGAATGAGGGTGGAATTTTGATAGGTATTGCGTTGAATTTGTAGATAGCCTTGGGGAGTATTGCCATTTTCACGATGTTAATCTTTCCAATCCAGGAGCATGGGAGGTTTTGCCATTTTTTAAGTTCTGTGTTGATTTCCTTTTTCAAGATTTTAAAGTTTTCATCATAGAGGTCCTTCACTTCTTTAGTTAAGTTAATTCCTAGGTATTTTATTTTTTGTGGGGCTATTACAAATGGAGTTGCTTTCCTAATTTCAGCCACACTTTTCTCATTGTTGGCATACAGAAAAGCCATTGATTTTGGGGGGTTAATTTTATAACCTGCTACTTTGCCAAAGTTTTGAATCAGCTTGAGTAATTTGGGAGTGGAGTCTATGGGATTCTTTAAATACAAGATCATGTCATCTGCAAAGAGGGAGAGTTTTATTTCTTCTTTCCCTATTTGGATCCCCTTTATGTCTGCATCTTGTCTTATTGCTGTAGCTAGGCATTCTAATACTAGATTGAAGAGAAGTGGAGAGAGTGGGCATCCTTGTCTTGTTCCTGAGTTAAGAGGAAATGGCTTTAGTTTTTCACCATTGAGTATAATGCTGGCTGTAGGTTTGTCATATACAGCCTTTATTGTATTGAGGAATGTTCCATGGATTCCTAATTTTTTCAAAACCTTCATCATAAAGGGGTGTTGGATCTTGTCGAATGCTTTTTCTGCGTCTATTGAGATAACCATGTGGTTCTTATTCTTGCTCCTGTTGATGTGATGAATAATATTAATTGATTTGCGTATATTGAACCAGCTTTGCATCCCTGAAATGAATCCTGTTTGATCGTGGTGTATGATTTTTTGGATGAATTGTTGAAGTCGGTTGGCCAAAATTTTGTTGAGAAGTTTTGCATCAATGTTCATCAAAGAAATGGGTCTATAGTTCTCTTTCTTTGATGAGTCCCTGCCTGGTTTTGGGATGAGGGTTATGATGGCTTCATAGAATGTGTTCGGTAGTGAGCTTTCTCTTTCAATTTCATTGAAGAGTTGGAGGAGAATTGGTGTGAGCTCTGCTTTGAAGGCCTTGTAAAATTCCGCTGTAAAACCATCTGGTCCTGGACTTTTCTTAGCTGGGAGGTCTCTTATTGCTGTTTCTATTTCAATGCTTGATATGGGCCTGTTAAGATAGTTTACCTCATCTTGGTTTAGTTTTGGCATGTCAATATTTGCTAGGAAGAGGTCCATTTCTGTCAAGTTCTCAAACTTATTAGCATACAGTTTTGAGAAGTATTCCCTTATAATGTTCTGAATCTTGGTTGTTTCCGTGGTGATGTTTCCTTTCTCATCTCTGAGTTTATTAATTTGGGTGTGTTCTCTTCTTTTTCTGATAAGATTTGCTAAGGGTCTGTCAATTTTGTTAAGTTTTTCGAAGAACCAACTCTTTGTTTTGTTGATTCTTTCTATAGTTTTTTTGGATTCTAATTCATTTAATTCTGATTTAATTTTGATTATTTCTTTCCGTCTACTGGATTGGGGTTTATCTTGCTGCTCTTTTTCAAGGAGGTTTAGATGTGTCATTAAATTGTTAGTTTCAGATCTTTCCAATTTGTTGATGTAGGAGCTCAGAGCTATAAACTTGCCTCTGAGTACTGCCTTTGCTGTGTCCCAGAGGAGCTGGTATTTTGTGTGTTCATTTTTGTTGAATAGCATGAACATTTGAATTTCCTTTCTAATCTCTTCCATGACCCACTCATGATTCAGCAGTGTGTTGTTCAGCCTCCATGTGATACCGGACTTTCTTTGGTGGCTTTTGGTGTTGAGTTCTAACTTTATTCCCTTGTGGTCAGAGAGAATGCAAGGTATAACTTCAATGTTTCTGAATTTAGACAAGTTTGCTTTGTGGCCTAAAATGTGGTCTATTTTAGAAAACGTTCCATGTGCTGCTGAGAAAAACGTGTATTCTGATGCTGCTGGGTGAAATGTTCGGTAAATGTCTGTTAAGTCTAGTTGATCTATGCAGCTGTTTAGATCTGCGGTTTCTCTGTTGAGTTTTTGCCGAGTTGATCTATCTAGTGGGGAGAGTGGTGTGTTAAAATCCCCAACGATTAATGTCTTTGGATCTATATGGGATTTGAGAGAAAGTAGTGTTTCTTTGATAAATTTGGGTGCTCCATTGTTTGGCGAATAGATATTTAGAATTGTAATATCCTCCTGAAGGAGAGATCCTTTAATTAGTATGTAGCGACCTTCTTTATCTCTTTTCACGAATTTTAATTTGAAGTCTATTTTATCTGATATTAGGATTGCAACTCCCGCCTGTTTATGCGGTCCGTTTGCTTGGTAGATTTTGTTCCAGCCTTTAACATTGAAAATGTGTTTGTTTTTACGGGCAAGATGTGACTCCTGCAGGCAGCAGATAGAAGGGTCTTGTTTTTTAATCCAACTAGACAGTCTATGTCGCTTAGTTGGAGAGTTCAGTCCGTTAACATTAAGAGATAGGACTGAGAGGTATTTGGGAGTTCCTGCCATGTTATCTACCTTCTTGGGGGCTCCGAAAACTGGGTTCTTCCTATGGTTCTTGGATTCTCAGTTTGGGTGCAGTTTCTTGGCCTTTATTGCGGTCTTGTTCGTTTTCTATGTATAGGACATCTTTAAGAATCTTTTGTAGGGCTGGTTTGGTGGAGATGTATTGTTTCAATTTTTCTTTGCTATGGAAGGTTTTTATTTGGCCTTCAGTTATGAAGGAGAGTTTAGCTGGGTACAGTATTCTTGGTTGATAGTTGTTTGTTTTTAGGGCATGGCATACATCATTCTAGGCTCTTCTTGCTTTGATTGTCTCTGCTGAGAAATCTGAGGTGATTCTAATTGGTTTCCCTTTATAAGTGATTACCCTTTTCTCTCTGACAGCTTTAAGGATCTTTTCCTTGTTCTGAGTTGATCCTGTGTGGATTATTATGTGACGGTGGGATGTCCTATTCTGGTCTGGTCTATTTGGGGTTCTAAAGGCTTCTTGTATCTGGACAGGCCTATCTTTTTGCATGTTTGGGAAGTTCTCTGCTAGGATCCTGTTAAACAGATTTCCTAGACCATTAACTTCTGTTTCTAGGTGCTCCTCTACACCCATTATCCTTAGATTAGGCCTTCTGATGGTGTCTTCCAGGTGTTGGATAGATCTATCATATTTCTTGGACTTGTCTTGGATGGTTGTATGTTCTTTCTCTATAATATCTAGGCTGTCTTCAATCCCTGAGATTCGATCTTCTGCATGTTCTAACCTGCTGTCAAGACTCTCTACTTTGTTTTTTATCTCTTTTCCTTCTAGTTGGTCAGCTTTGATGGCTTCAAGTTCTTTGTTGAAGCTCTGTTTTAGGTCTTGTATGAATTTCTTTACTTCCTTAATTTGGTGTTCAGTGTTTGTCCTCAAATCACTTAGTTGATTGGTTATGGTTTCTTTGGGCTCCCATTCCTTCTGTTGGGTTCCATTCAGCATTCCCTTTGTGGTCTCCCTGACTTCCTTCATCTCTTTGTTAATGGATTCCATGAATGCCTTTAGTGATCTTTGTGTGTTCTCTACCTGGTCTCTCAATTCCTGTATTACTCTTTGATTAGCTTCGTCCCGTTCGCGGGATTCCTGCAGATCTCTTTGAGTGTTCTCAGCCTGCTCACGCCATTCCTCCCTTTCTCTTTGAGTATTCTCAAGTTGTTCACGCAAATCCTGTATCAGTTTTTGAGTAGCTTCCTCACGCTTATGATATTCCTGTATAAACTTCTGGGATGCCTCCTCTCTCTCCCTATCACGCTCATACAGAGTCCTTTGTACGTTGTCAAACTTTTCATTTATCATGTTTGCCAGCAGTGTTTGTAGAGCTGTTTGGGAACTCTCCTCTGGATTATTCATTATCTGTTCTAACCCCTGATTATCAGGATTGGGAATTGAGATACCCGAATTTGCCATTTTTCTTGTGTTTTTCCGGCTTACTCTGCCCATTTGAGATGAAGATAGCACCAGTTTTGTGCTAGAACACTATCTTAAGGCAACCATCAACCAAAGTTTGCATTTGTACAGTCAATAGTCTACAGATACAATCTAGTTCAACAGATACATCTATTCGACATCAAACAACTATATGTTAAAGGACTTCGAACCGCAGAGAAGAATTTGGAAAACCAGAAATTATTAGGGTTAGGGAGAGATGTGGGTAAAAAATAGGAATAGATTGGTGTGGGAAGGCACAGGGAGAGTTAACTATGTCCTAATCACAATGCAGGAAATAGGTTGGGTAGGATGTAAGTAGAGAGAGAGAGAAAAGGGAAGAAAGGGAAAGGGGAATGAAAAGAGACCAGAAAAAAAATAGAGACGTAAAAATTAATGTTATTTTAGAGATTAAAAGACCATCTATTTATAGAGGGATATGAATATGTTGAGAGAAAGGGAGGGACATAGAGGAGATGAGAAAAACTTTTAAAAAATGCTTAAAATATTATATAGGTATAAAGAGGTAGTACTGTTATTAATGAATTTAAGTCTCAGAGGTTTTGAATTGAGTAATAAGTTTGTGGATTAAGTGTGTACACAATGGGGGATAGGGTCTACTGGTTAACTACGGGTTTATCTGAGGATGTGCAGGACAAGAGTTAAGTCACATAAAGGTGAACAAAGAGGAAAAGTTGGAAAGGATAGGAAAGTGAGAAGAAAAGATCAGAAGTTCAGTAGAGCTAGAAAAAAAAACAAAAACAAAAAGATAATTAAGAATGAATGAAAAAGAGAAAGAAGACAAGAAAAGAAAAGAAAACACACATTCACGTATTCCTAAAATAAAAATTATAAGAGGAGAAAAAAAAATTAATGGAAAACAATTATTTTTTCAGAAGAGGCAAAAATTAAAGATTAATAAAAGTTTTAGAAAAGCAAAAAAAAAATTTTTTTTATATATATATAAGGTAACAAAAAACGAAAAAAAAACAAAACAAGAAAAAGAAAAAAAGAAAAGAAGAAGAAGAAGAAGAAAAAAAAAGTTCTTTGATTTTTTTTTTTTTTTTTTTTTTTGGGAGGGGTGGGAAGAGTCCTGTATCTCCCTTTTGTCTGTAACCAGAGTCTGGTTGGAGTCTCTGGTCAGCTTGAGGTCCTGTGGCTTGATTGGTTTCTTAAGTCAGTTTGTTGGAACAGGCAGAAAAAAGCTCTGCTTTACCCAAGATTTTGAGATCCCTCTCCCAGGTTAGTTTACTGGGAGGGTGATCTGCTTTGAGAATCACAAAAGAGGGGGATGCAGTGATGAGGCTAGGTTCTGGGTAGAGTTGAGGTCTTTCAAGGAACAGTAGCTTTTCCCTGGGGCTATTTTGTGAAAAAAAAACTCACAGCACCCAGCCTGGAGCCATTCTCAGGGTTTCTGTTTTTCAATTGATTGTGGTGGCTGCTAGAGGGAGGGGCAGCCTCTGGCTCTGGCCACCCAGCGAGGAGAGCCACTCCAATGGCTGGTGCCTGAGCTGGGCGACCCCTCCCTGGATGGAACTGAGTCTGTGAGGTCACCTCGCCGCCAAGTTCCCGTGAACTGCCAAATGACTAGCTCTATTCCAAGGCCTGAGCTGGAGCTAGCCGCTCCTCCGAGCTTTGTCGGTATCCAAGATGGAGATCACCGGTGCTGGGGGGGGGAGGGGTGGCCTTCCCTCCTCTGCTCCCAGAGGAGGAGTGAGGAAGCGGGGCTTCTACTCACGCGGAGTCTTGGATCCCGGGTCGTCTCTGGTCTGCAAAGTGCAGGATGAAGTTGTCCGCTCCTTGTCGGTTCTTGCTGGTGTTGAGTAGAATCCGCTCGTCCGCTGCGTCTGGCTCCTTTGTCCCGGACTGCGTCTCAGGTATGCCTCCGCGGCGGTGGTCGCCGCTGCGACCCTGCCGCCGCAGCGGCAGCTGCTCAGATGTGTCTGCTTGGCTTCCCCTCTCTTGACTAACTCTCTGTCCTGTGATGGCACACTTGGTGTGATTCTCTGGCTTGGGACTGTTCACTGGAACTCTGAAACTGTTTTCTATGCAAGAGCTTGTTCAGATTCCAGCTTCTCCTCCGCCATCTTCCCGGAACTCCCGCACTCTACCATTTGAGCCACAACTCCACTTCCAACTTGTTTGGGTGTTTATAATTGGAGATAAAGAGTTCTCATGGACTTTGTTGCCAAGGGTGGCATCCAACTGCAGTCCTCAGATCTCAGTCTCCTGAGGGGATAGGATGACAGGCATGGAAAAGTATCTTTGGCCAGGTGGCACTAGCTCATGACTCTCATCCTAGGTACTCAGCAGGTGAGATCTGAGGATCAGGGGTCAAAGCCAGCCTGGGCAGGAAAAACCCTGAAGCTCTTATCTCCAACGAACTGCCAGAAAAGCAGAAGTGGTGTTGTCTTGTGGCTTAAGTAGTAGAGTGCTTGCCTTGAGCTGAAATGCTCAGGGACAGCACCCAGGCCTAGGGTTCAAGCCCCACAACTGAAAAAAGAAAGAAAGTAAAACATATTTGCCTGCAAAGGATGGTCCAGGTGTGCAAAGGATGAAAAGGGGGGTGCTGTGTTTTGGAGACCAGGTGCTCACCCCACTGTACAGACATTTCTAAGAACTCCCCAAGTTTACCCCAGCATGAAGCCACAGCTTCAAGAGAACATGGCTTGTGCCAGGCAGTGAGTGGGTGAATGGGTGCAGGGCTGGGATTGCTGTGTCTGTTTTTTCTCCAGTAAAGGATGGATTTGGATTCTTGGTGACAAAGTCTGAAGTGAAGGGTTGCAAGGAGTTTGTGGCCTTATGAGATGGTTTTCCTCTGGGTATGTAAGGTGGCTGAAACCGGAAGTCGCCAGTGGCTCACAACTGTCATCCTAGCTACTCAGAAGACTGAGATGTGAAGACCATGGTTCAGAGCCAGCTTGGGCAGAAAAGTCTGTGAGACTTGATATCCAATGGACCACCAGAGAACAGGAAGTGGTGCTGTGGTTTAAGTGGGGTAGTGCTCACCTTCAGCTGAAAAGCTGAGGGACAGTGACCTGGCCCAGAGTTCAAACCTCATGAGCAACAACAAAAAAAGAGGTGGCTAAGTTTTCTGCATAGCAGTGTGTACGGTATGAAATGCCATGCTGGTCTATGAGACATTCCAGATGTGTGAGAGGCTCAATGATTTGTCTACAGTGGGTCTGAGGTCGGTAGTGCCACCTTCTTGTGGGTGGGATGTGATCCTAATGGAATGAGTTCGTGGTTCTGTTCTCAGGGACTGCTGAAGCCTTGAGCTGTCCCTGTGTGTGTGTGTGTGTGTGTGTGTGTGTGTGTGTGTGTGTGTGTGTGAGTCTGTGTGTCTTTGTCTGTGTCTCTGTGTCTGTGTGTGTCTGTGTCTGTGTCTGTGTCTGTGTCTGCGTGTGTTTGGAGGTAGAAGCACTGTGCCTTGAACTCAGGGCATAGGTATTGTTCCTGACCTTCTGAGCTCAAAGCTAGTGCTCTGACACTTAAGCCACAGGTCCATCTCTATCTATTTGGTAGTTCCCTGAGGATAAGAGCCTCAGAGCTTTTCCTGCATCGGCTGGCTTTGAACTGTGATCCTCAGACCACAGCCTCCTGAGTAGGTAGGATGACAGACATGAACCACCTGTGCCAGATTTGTGTGTTTGTGTGTGTTTGTTTGTGTGTGTGTGTGTGTGTGTGTGTGTGTGTGTGTGTGTAGAAGTGGGTTGTAACAAGGAGCGCTGGACCCTTTGGTAACTTCTAACTGCTATCTTTGGGTGGGTGCATGGATATTGTGTCTTAGGTTTGGGGGCCTGGAAGGGTGAAAAGCTTAAATTATAAGACCAAGGGATCTGTGTTCCCTGGAGCTGTCTACTCCCTTGTCCCTGGATGGTGGCAGAGGGAGCTTGGGAGGACCTGGGGGCGGGGCCTGCAGGGGGTGGCTCCCCAGAAGGACAGAGAGCATGGCCAGCACTTAGTCAGGATGCCAGCTCTGTTAGTATGGAGCATACTGGATGGGCCAAACTCTGGGTCTTCTCATCATGAGGTCTGATGGGTGAGGCCAACCTTATTTTAAATCTTGACCTATGATCTTCAGATCTCAGCCTCCTGAGTAGCTAGGATTATAGGCATGAGCCTCTGGCACCTGGCCTCTGATTCTTTTTGGTATATTAAGGTTTGAACTCAAGGCCTTAGGCTTGCCCGTCAGGTATTCTACCATGAAAGCCAAGCCTTTCTGTCTTGGGCATTTTCCAAGATAGAGACTAAATATATGCTCAGGCTGGGCTGGATCACGATCCTCCTGTGACAGGTGTTGGCCACCATGACTGGTTCTCTGTATCGGGATGCTAGACAGGTAGCACCATGTTTAGTCATCAGTTTAGATGGATTGTCACAAACTCTTAGTCCACAGCAGCTGATCCTTGACCACAGTTGAAGCTCTGGGCCTTACCATCGGACCTCAGTATCCTCCTGGGACAGTTGTGAGGAAACAAGGGATCAATATAGGGGGATCACTGGTACAGGGCCAGGCATAGAAGGAGTGGTTGCCAGATATGGTTCTTGGAAATTCTGTGAGCATATGACAGGGAGGTACCCTGCAAGGGCTCAGATGGGGCCTGTTATTTATCATGCAACAGGTATGGGATTATGAAACAAAACATGGCTCTCTTTCATCCTTACCCTATCCCCATGTGGAAGGGGATCCTTCACTGTGTTCAGTTTTGCAGCTGGGGAAAATGAGGCACGAAGAAGCTGGGTGACCTATTCATGACCCCAGTTTACAGGAAGCTCAGCCTGACTTCTCTGCCATGCTCCCTATGACAATGGCTGCTATTCAGTCCACTTATTGTGGTGGAAAGTCCACTTCTTGTCAGTCCTGGGGCTTGAACTCTGGGCCTGGGCGCCGTCCCCAAGCTCCTCAGTTCAAGGCAGGTGCTCTACCACTTGAGCCCTCAGCACCACTTCTGGATTTCTGGTGGTTCTTTGGAGATAAGAGTCTCACATAACATTCCTGCCTGCGCTGGCTAAAATCCATGATCCTCATATGTCAGCTTCCTGTATAGCATTATGCCTGTGCCACTGGCATCAGGCATAAGTCCAATTTTGGCTTTCTTTCTTTCTTTCTTTCTTTCTTTCTTTCTTTCTTTCTTTCTTTCTTTCTTTCTTTCTTTCTTTCTTTCTTTCTTTCTTTCTTTCTTTCTTTCTTTCTTTCTTTCTTTCTTTCTTTCTTTCTTTCTTGCTTGCTTGCTTGCTTGCTTGCTTGCTTTCTTGCTTGCTTTTTTTCTCTCTCTCGCTCCCTCTCCGTCTCTGTCTCTGTCTCTCTGTCTCTGTCTCTCTCTCTCTTTCAGAAACTGGTTGAATGTGTCCTGGAGGAGGTGGCTCAGCGTCTCCATGTGGCTGGGACCCACGGTAACCCCCTCATTCTGGAGGTGGACTGTGGGTCAGGAGCTGTCTTGCTCAGCCTGTTGAAATAGCTCCCTGAGGTCAGCCACTCTGTGCCCGGGCTAGAACGTGATGGTTATTCATTGTCCATCCATCCTCTGAGTACTTCCCCACTACCCTCTGCTAAGACAGTTAAAGGAAAGTGGATGAGGAGGCATCGTGTTGTCCAACAACCCAGCATGATCCTGGGCCTCTGATCCTCACTGCCATCTATCTGGCCAGACCCTGGTTATAAGAAAATTAATTCACTCTATGTCTACTTCGCTTTGCTGGGGTGTGTCATTTCAGGTAGGGGGGCGGGGTGCAGAGGAAAGACTCCAGACCTGGCAGCTCTTGTGGTACCTTTGTTCTTGTGACAGAGCCAAGTCATTGCTGTGGATAAGGAAGTAGCTGCCATCAAATTGATCAGATACAATGCTCAAAGGTAAGTAGGCGGGCTGTTGAAGTATCAAACCCACTCATGATTACTTCCCACTCACAATAAGGGGGAGGTGCAGTGCAGGTGGCCGGCACTGGCCCTAGAGGAATATAAATGGATGGTGGCATTCAGGTGCTGGTGGCTCCCATCCATCATCCTGGCTATTTGGGAGGCTGAGGTCTGATGGTCATGACTAAGAGCCAGCGCAGGCAGCAAAGTCTGTGATATTCTTATCTCCCCAAAACCACCTCCCCCCACCAGAAAAAAAGCCAGATGTGGTGCTGTATCTCAAGTGGTAGTGCCTCAGCCTTGAATGAAAGAAGCTCAGGGACGACACCGAGGCCCTGAATCCAAGTCCTAGGGCTCAGAAAAAAATGATAAAATAAATGAATAGTGGGCACCTGTTATCTTACTACTAAAAAAATGGATTCAGTCTTCTCTTTGGTACTTGTAGCCAAAAGTAAGGGGCTTCTTTGATGCTTCTCTAAACCTCCCCTTCTCTCCATTAGCTCTCCAGGCTTCAGTTTCAGGATAGAATTCAGATCATCCCACTCAATGTGACCTTATATACCCTCCCCTACCCATCTTCCTTGGGGTGGGGATTCTGGATGTACTCACCACTGGGAGGATGAGGCACTGCAGAGATGGGGGTAGGTATCCCCGAAACTCACACACACATGCACACACACACACACACACACACACACACACACACACACACACACACTCACCTAGGCCAACTCAGACTAGCCTTTTCCAAAGGCACATTATCTCCTTGTATTAACTGACCTAACAGAGGAACTTGATCCCTTGTAAATGACTATTTTAACTACGGCTTGCTTGTTGGCATGAGATAAACAAAGAAAGGGTCTGGGGCCCATCACCTCTGGCTCAGGTACACGTCTGACACCCTGGCTACTTAGGAGGCAAATATCTGAGGATCAAAGATCAAAGCCAGCCATGAGCTGGAAAGCTGGTGAGAATCTACTCTCCATGGAACCACCAAAAAGTTAGAAGTGGAGCTGTGGCTCAATTTGTGGAGCACTGCCTTGAGCATGAAAACTCAGAGAGACTACTCCCAGAACATGAGTTCAAGTCCACACACAAAAATGGCCCCATCTTTTTGCCCCCAGACTGCCTGGGCCTTGAGTGCCTTCTCACAGAATGTGATACAGCACTGGTCCTAGGTA
Source organism: Dipodomys spectabilis (assembly GCF_019054845.1). Lineage (NCBI taxonomy): Eukaryota > Metazoa > Chordata > Mammalia > Rodentia > Heteromyidae > Dipodomys > Dipodomys spectabilis. The sequence continues at coordinate 794,128 of NW_024871151.1, read as the reverse complement.
GTATATCAGAGCCTTCAGAAATTGGGTGGTGGAAGCCAGGCCTACTCCTTCATGTGCTCTTAACCCACACCAGCTGGAAGGCAGAGCGTGACAAGGCAGGCAGCCTGCAGAGCAGAGAAGATCTTGCTCTGTCAGGGCGATTGGAGCGGGCTTTTTAGAGGCAGCACTTGAAAGGGGGTCTTTCTTAACAAAGAGGATCTGACAGGAAACACAGAGAGCAAAGATGCTGTAGATAAATTACAACATTGTTGAGCATGTTTATTTACAGCCAGGGCTGCTGGTGAGAAACTCAGTATTGATGTGAAAGACTATCCCGAGACAGGCCCGAGGGTTCACAGAGGAACAGCTATCCAGGGTTGGGATTGTGTCTTAGCAGTAGTGGGCTTGCCTAGCACACAGGAAACCCTGGGTTCAATTCCTAGGTCCCGCATACACAGAAAAAGCCAGAAGCGGCACCATGGCTCAGGTGGAAGAGTGCTTGCCTCGGTCAGAAGAAGCTCCTAGACAGTGCCCAGGCCCTGAGGTCAAGCCCCAGGACTTGGACCCAGATGGACCTTGGTGACAGATGGATGGCTATGCCCTGTAGCTCTTAGTAAATCCATCCATGGTTAGTGTCTCTTTCTTTGACAGAGGAGAGCTGGATATTCCTTCTGCCCTGGGCACCCCTGGAGGTGGTTATCAGCAACCCTCCCAACATCTTCCACTGGGGAAATGGCCCCAGAAATCCTCAGGTACAACTTGGATGAGGTTGGGGGGATACAGGGCAAACCCCAGAAGTCCTAGTGGGTCTGACCTGTCCCAGAGGACCAGTCCATCCAGCGGAGGCAGATGGGAGCTTAGAGAGGGGGAGAGATGTGGAGGGAGCTCTTTAATGCCCATGGCCCTAACCAAATTCCAAGCCTTTCTTTGCTTTCTGTGGGGGAGATAGAGGAGTGTCTAGGTGGTAGTGTATAGAGGAGGACTACATGGAAATTCTAAAGACAGACACAGTAAGCCTTGTGCTGGTGGCTCACGCCTGTCATCCTGGCTACTCGGGAGGCTGAGATTCAGAGGATCTCATTTCCCAGCCCAGGCAGGAAAGTGCCGCGGACTGGCTCTGTCGGGATGACGGAGGACACCTAGTGGAGGAACTGGAATAGGTGGGGAGATGGCAAACAGACAACTCACACACAAGAGGAGTGGATGCTGAGTGCGATTTAGTGCAGAGGATAACAAACTTTTATAGCAAAAGTCTCCAGGAGAAAGGGCAAAAGGTTACACAATCTTGCTGCAGGGCTTCATTCTTGGGTGGTTACCAGCTGGTCGCCTGATAGGCACTTGTTTCTGGCTTATCTCTATTTTTAAGAAATACAATGAGTTTCCATGTTTATCACCAATTAACCATTACCTTTTTCTATAAAGGCCTTAACTGTCCCATAAGATCTTTCCTGTTCCTTCTTTAATAGTAAGCACCAAGGAGGCTGAGGCCTAGATCTAGCAAGTCTCTTAGTAAATGAAAGAGAGTAACAGGAAATTCTTTCTCCTAAGTAGTTCTCCCAGCAATTGCCATACATTCTTTCTGTTCTAGCCGGCCTACAGCTTCTTGTAAATCTCTTATAAACAATTCCTTCTGCTGTCGTGAAACCCCCAATACTTTTATATTTACTTATGACTTGTCTACTAGCCTCCATAAGAGGGGCTTTCAGGGTAGCACTTAACTCTGGTGAGTTAGTCATATTTTTAAGACACTCATCAGATTTTGGAGTCATCAACACTCTTAAGAAAGAGCTTTGAATAAGGGAACATTGAGCATGAGTAAGTACAATGAGCAGCAGAAACAGTAAAAGATTAATAGGCACTCTTATACAGTGAAGAAAAGAAAAGCAGGGACAGAAACACATCTTTCCCAGGGGCTTGCCAGCCTTTCCAGGAGGTAGGCCTCTTTGAAGCCCCATTCTCTGAGGTAGACTTCGGTGAAGTCCCATTCTCAGAGATAGGTCTCTTTGAAGCCCCATTCTCTGAGGTAGACTTCGGTGAAGTACCATTCTCAGAGATAGGTCTCTGTGAAGCCCCATTCTCAGGTTTGAAAGCAGGTTTCCCATGCTAAGCAGACTCCACCGGAGTAGACATGGCAGGAAAGTCCCATGAGAGTGTCAACCCCAATCTCTAAACAGAAATGGTGCCATGGCTCAAAAGGTACAGAACTGGCCTTGAGCAAAAATCATCATCAAGGACAGTTCCCAAGCCCTGAGTTCAAGCCCTTCAACAAAAACAACAACAACAACAAAAAAAAACCCCAGAAATAACACCCTTGCTTGCAAGTGATGGTGAAGCAATGGGGGTCCTGTCGTTGGGAGACCAGATGCTAGCCTAAGTGTACAGAAATTTCTAAAAACTCTCCAGGTTTGCCCCAGTGTGAAGTCACAGCAGGGTGGGCGTTGCCTTACCAACAACTTCAAAAGTCGTGGCCTGTCTTAGGCAGGGAGTGGGCTAATGGGAGCAGGGATGGGAGGGTAGTGTCAATTATATTCCCTCCATCCATGGAAATATAGTTTTGGATGCTGGTGTCAAAGTCTGAAGTGAAGGGTTGCAAGTGGTTTGTAGCCTGACAAGTTGGGTTTCACCTGGCTATAAGAAGGTAACTGAAGCCGGGTGCTGCCAGTGTCTCACAACTGTCATCCTCGCTACTCAGGAAGCTGAGATCTGAGGCTTGCAGTACAAAGCCAGCTTGGGCAGGAAAGTCTGTAAGATTTTTATCTCCAATGAACCACCAGAAAACCAGAGGTGGTGCTGTGGCTCCAGTGGTAGAGCGCACACTTTCAGCTGAAGAGCTGAGGGACTGCGTGCAGGCCCATAGTTCAAACTCCATGACCGACAACCAAAAATAAGGTGGATGAGTTTTCTGCATAGAGTTATGTACAGTAGGAAATGCCATGCTGTGTTATGAGCCATTCCAGACGTGTGAGAGGCTGAGATTTGCCTACAGTTGGTCTGAGGACGGTAGTGCCATCTACTCGGGGTTTGGCATGTTCGGGTGCTCAGGGACTGATGAGGCCTTGGGCTACCCCTGTGTGTCTGTGTGTCTGTGTGTGTGTGTTTCCTCATCTTTCTCTGTCCCCTTCCTGGGTTCCTGTCTTCCTCTTCCTGACTTCGGATGTTGCCCCTCTTCCATTACAACCTTGCCTTTTGCCCCGTCAGGGTCTACAATGAGTCTTAAATTGCCAGAGACCTGCATAGTCCAGCTTTTCATTGGGGCCCAAGTCCAGCTGTCCATATCTTTGGCCACTTCCAGGGGATTCTATGTCAGCAGGGCCAGCTGGCATAGGTTCTCCCTTACCTCTGGAGGGGTGGGGTTCAGTCATGGGATGTCTTGTCCTTTTCCTCAGCTGGGCCTCTGGCTGCATGTCCCTCCCAGCAGGCTGGCAGTGGAGTGGGGGAAGGGTGGTTGCCAGTGGCTCTGACCCACTTGAGCTTGATAGCTGACTGAAGGCTGCCAAAGCAAGAAGGATCTTGGGCTGCATAGAGGTGAGGCCAGGGGGCTTGGAAGTATCTGTTGTTGTCTAGGAAATGTCAACGAACATTATCACAGCCAAGTCTATCTCCCAGCCCCAGCTTGGCCTCTCAGGTCCTTCTAGACAATTCCGGATACCCAGAATACAGAGGCACAGACTTAAGATTCCAGGACCAGGGAACTGGGGGATGAGAGACTGGTATGGCAGTACCTCAGTGTTCTGGGGCATTAGCCTTGACCTGGTTATGCCATCCTTGCGTAAGTTCACTTCTTAACCCGTGGCTGGCCACACACCGGCCATTTGTGGCAGTGATATGGAAGTGGCAGGAGCAAAAGTGAGATCCAGTATGACCAAAATCTGGATTTATGGTCTGTGGGGGTGGGGAAGGCAAAGGGTGTATATTAAAAAAAAAATCTCAGAGCTGGAACTCAGGGCCTAGGCACTGTCCCTGAGCTAACACTCTACCACTTGAATCACAGATCCCTTTTCACCTTTTTTAGTAGTTAGTGGAGAGAAGAGTCTCACAGACTTTCCTGCTTGGGCTGGCTTCAAGCTGCCATTCTAAGAGCTCAGCCTCTTGAGTCACTGGAATTGCTGGTATGAACAATTGGCTCCAATTAAGGATGAGAGTGGATGCATGTGCTTGCGTGCGTGTTTGTGTGCATGCGTGCATGCGTGTGTGCATGTGTGTGTGTGTGTGTGTGTGTGTGTGTATGTGTGTGTGTGTGTGTGTGTGTGTGTGTGTGTGTGTGTGTGTGTGTGTGTATTTACCAGGACTTGAACTCAGAGCCTAGGTGGTATCCTTTAGCTTGTTTGCACAAGGTTGGTGCTGTACCACTTGAAATAGGGTATCTCTGCTTCCCAGCTTTTGGTGATTCATTGGAGAGAAGAGTCTGCTCAGGCTAGCTTTGAATCTTGATTGATCCTCAGGTGTCAGCATTGAGTAGCTAGGATTATAGGCATGAGCCACTGGCACCCAGTTGCAAGGATGTCTTTTCATATGCTCTTCTGTTCTAACAGCTGTCTACTTCCCCTGGCCTAGATCTCTGACCTCCACTTCAGCTCCCAGCATCCTGTGACTGTGTGGAGAACATAAACCTCTAACCTGATCCCATTTCTTTGTACTCATGGGAGGGTATGTTTCTTTTGTAGCCTGGGGAAGGAGGGTAGCTGTAGATGGGCGCTCGGCTGGGGGATAGGTAGTCTGTTTCAGCCAAGAAAGAAAGTGTGGCCAGATGCTAATAGCTCATGCCCTCCTATTCCAAGCTCCTCAGGAGTCTGAGATCTGAGGATTGCCATTCAGAAGCAGCCCAGCTAGAAAAGTCTGTGAGACTCTCCTCTGCAACTAGCCACCGAAAAGCTGGAAGAAAAGCTGTGGCTCAAGTGGTAGAGTGCTAGCCCTGAATGAAAAAGGTGAAGCACAGAGTCCAGGCCCTGAGTTCAAGCCCTAGTACTAAGATGTGTGCAAGTGTGTGCAGGCATACATACATACACAGACACAGACACACACACACACACACAGACAGAAGAAGGTGGTAATGATGAGCTCAGCTAGAAAACTGGGGGCACTCCTGAGGCATAGGCATAGTAAACTCTCAAAGCAGATCAAGTAGATTTTCCCTAAGCCATTCTTGGGCTGAGGGGTCTGGGTCATGCCAGTAAGTTCCATGGAACCCTGCATGGGGCCACAGGACCAAGGGAAGCCACTATGGATGCTCGTTTGTAGTCGGCCCAGGATTGCCCCGAGCACTGGTGAGGAAAGTAAGGCTCCGAATCCTGTGACTCCTGGGATAGAGACTGCTACCAGCAGCAGCCTGCTGGCTGTGGATACTTGAGAGTACAAGTCTTTCATGAGCCCAACTCAACACCCGCCCAATGTGTGCCTGACAGATTCACACTCTTGTGATACTCGAGTGAGTGGGCATTACCTGCTGTGCCATCTTGCAGCTCCTGCCCCTTCTGGCCCAGAACCTTGGTCTGAGAGGTCGATTTATTGCTCAAATCCACAGTGCAGCCATGACAGATGCCATTCTGATGAACAGATTAATGACCTCCGTGCTCAACGCTCCAACCTTCTCTGATACTGTGGCCTGCTCTGTAGGCAAAGGCCTCCAAAGAGGCTGCTCTCAAGACTTGTAGGACACCTAGGCATTGGGAGACCCTCAGTGGCCCACTTGAAATTACTCTGCCTAGATCCACAGAGTGAGGTCCAAGCAGGCCAGGTGTTGGTCATGGGACTTGAACTCTGGGCCTGGGGCCTGTCCCCCAGCTGTTTGGCTTGCCACTTGAGGCACAACACCAATTCTGGTTTTCTGGAGGTTCCTTGGAGATCAGAGTCTCCCAGACATTCCTGCCTAGACTGGCTTTGAACCATGATCCTCACATCTCAGCCTCCTGAGGAGCTAGGAGGACAGGTGTGAGCCACCGGTGCCCGGCTGTTCTGGCCTTTCACCACAGTAGACTAGGAGCTTCTGAAAGCTTTTCTTTATTTTTTTAGGTGCAAGTACTGGGGCTTGAACTCAGGGGTTAGGCTCTGGTCCCTTAATTTTTTCCCTCAAGGTTAGCACTCTGCCACTTGAGCCAAAGCTCCATTTCTGGCTTTTGGTAGTTCATCAGCAAGAAGAGTCTCACTTGCTTTCCTCCCCTGAGCTGGCTTGACCCACGATCTCTATCTCAGTCTCCTGAGTAGCTAGGATTTACAGGGATTGAGCCACTGGTGGCATTGGGCTAGAAGCTTTTCTTAAGCAAGTGTTCTTCCCTGAGTTTGCCCTTACTCCTCCATGCAAAGGAGGTCTGAGGGTCAGGAGCTCTGAAAAATAAGCTTCCAGCCACAGGAAATGGCTGGGGTCTCTGGTAAAAAGCCAACTAATCTTCCTCCTGGGCCCCATTCTGGGACTCCAGCCTCTGCCCTACCTGTGACTCACATATAAACCTTGACTCAGCCTTGAATGTCCTACCAGACTTGTCTGAAACCACAGAACCTTCATTCCACCCATACCATCTTCTCTAAAGCACACCTCAGGACCTTTGCCCATGCTGTACCTTCTGGCTGAGGCCCTCTGTCCTGAATCCACATCTTGGAACTCCTGTGGAATTTTGGCATTGGTTATATCACCTCGTGGAGCAAGTCTTTCCTTCCCTTCTCCCTCTTTTTTTTTTTTAATATTGAGTTTCTAGAGATGGAACTTGTGCAGGCTGACTGGCAAATGCTCTATCTTGGTGTGTGTGTGTGTGTGTGTGTGTGTGTGTGTGTGTGTGTGTTGCATGTGTGTGCCAGTCCTGGTGTTTGAATTCATGGCCTGGATGCTATCATATCCCTGAGCTTTTGTGCTCAAGGCTAGCGCTCTACTTCTTGAACCACAGTTCTACGTCTGGCTTTTTGGGTGTTTAATTAGAGAAAAGTGTCTCATATAGACTTTATTGCTTGCAATTGGTATCATCAGATCTCAGCCTCGTGAGTAGCTAAGATTACAGGGGTGAGCCACCAGCACCTGTCCTCTACTCTACCTCTTATCTATAACTTCAGCCCTCCTCTTAGTCCCAGAGCAAAATATCACACCAGGATGAATTTTTTCTTTTTGACAGTCTTGGGAATTGACCTCAGGGTCTCGGCATACCCCTGAGCTTCATTTGCTCATGGCTATCTTTCTATCACTTAAGCCACAGTACCACTTTTGGCCTTTTCTGTTTCTGTGGTACTGAGCAATCGCACCCAGGGTTTGTACATGCGGGCTAGGTAAGCACTCTAGCACTAAGCCACAATCTCAGCCCAAGGCTCCCTTCTAACGGGAGTTATGAGGGTGGGGTTTATTGGCTTACCCCCTTTGGTGTAGAAATCTCTATTTCATATCTTTGCCATGATTTGGGACCAGGTTGTGACTCGGCAATGAAAAATGATAAATGAGTGATAGCCACAGGCCCCAGAAGTCTGGCCTGTCATCCTACAGAAGGATAGAGAATATGGAGCCAGAACCTTTGACAACTCCTACAGCCTAGGAACTGTGCTTTCCCTGGAGGCAGTGGCTGGCTGCATGGTGTCCCAATGGGACACCTCGGCCAGAACATAAGGCTTCAGTTCTTAAATGGCAGAGAAGGATTCTTTGTTCATGTTGCCTGCTCAGACTTTGTACTCTCTGAGGGCAGCTTGCCCAGGTTGGGGGGCTGGGCATGGGCAACCTGATGAATGCCCATTGTCCATACCCAGATACATGGAGTTATTGCCTCGTTTTTTATTTTTGGCAGGTCCAGGGTTGTACTATGAGCCTAGGCTCTGTCCCTGAGCACCTTTTGCTCGAGAGTAGTGCTCTGCCCTTGAGCCACAGCCCCATGCATGGTTTTTTTTTCCCCTGTGATCTCTTAGAAAGAAGAATGTCATGGACTTTCCCATCCTGGCTGAATTCAAATTGGCATTCTCTACATCTTGGCCTCCTGAGGAGCTAGGATTACAGGCAAGAGCCACTGGCACCTTGCTTACTTTTCTTCTTGTTTTTTCTTTTTTTTAATGGTAACAATCTGAAGTCTTCATGGTGTCATTCCAATGGTTTGTATTATAATTAAATGACCCAGGCCTGGAGTTTGAATGCTAGGACTGCCACCCACAAAAGGAAGGAGAGCCTGACAAACTTATTCCTGTTCATGTGAATGCTTATGGAGTGTTATTAATGTAACAATAAATGTGCAGTGGATTCATGACCCTATTTTAGAATGCCACACAAAAATTATTGGGTTTATGTTTTCCATTCTAGCACCATGGTATAATTAAGGATACTGATTAATTTTTAATTAATACTTTTATAAGTATTCAGCCTGGATACTTCATTAAATGGAGGCAAAATTTATTAACTAATAATTGGTAATAACATATATAATTTAATATCCTCACAGTCCCACTCTCTGTATATGTATATATTTGTATATATGTTTATGTCTATCTCTCTATCTACTTCAATCTACATATTTATCAACGTATACATACATATATATGTATATATATATATATATATATATATGTATGTGGGGCACTACTTTGGCTTGATAACAGGTTCTCAGAACTTCCTGGCCGCTCAGTTTTCAGGAGGCTGGTCTGCTAAGACTGTAACATTATTTATGGATTGGGCATTGTAGGCTGTGAGATGAAATCCCACCATGGCCAAAAATTTATTCGTGGAGTAAGAAGCCAATTTTGACACATTATTTTCCTTCTCTGTGAAAGTCCTTGGTCTCAGTATGATGTATAATCCATATGCAACTATATCCTATGTGATATGATATAATAAAAGAAATGTTACATATGTATATACTAAATACTAAATAAATAAGGGTAATAAATGTCAGATGTAGTAACCCATGTATGTAAATAGATCTCATATATTAATATTACTTTTTCCAGTGCTGGTGCTTCAATTCAGGCCCTGGGAACTGATCTGAATTTCTTGTCTTCAAGGATGCTGAGCCTTTCCTCTGCACCCAGACCCTGAGTGCAAATCCCAGGCCTACTAAAAAAATGGTGCAAATTCCAAACCAGGGCCTTATTACTATTATTATTACTATTATTATTATTATGATGACGATTATTATTTTGTCTAAGCACGGGGCTTGAACTCGGGTCTTGGCATCTCTGCCACAGTTGGTGGTGGCATCCTAGGACCCGAGTTCAAATCTCGGGGTGGAAAAAGAAATAAAAAACTGTAAAGGAGAAGCCTAAAACTGAGAAGTTCAAGGAGGTAGTTTTCCTTTTTTTTCCCTTTGTATTGTGACCATCCTGGGTCTAAATTACAAGGCCCAGAAAGCATACATTATCTTGCATTGCTGATGTTTGGTGGGGTATTAGGGAAGCCATAGCCAAAACCAGCAACTTAGGCCTGGAGGTCGAATCCCAGGACTGCCACTAATGAATGGAGATTCTCAGAAACCTATTCCCATATATATCCATATGAATGGAATATTATAAAATTAACAATTAAATTAGTAGTTAGTATATGATATTATAAAATTATACACAATTATACAATATTGACTAGTTTTCAATTAATACTTTATTATGTATTCAATCATGATACTTAAAAATGGAAGGAATAATTTAATTGCCAATAATCGGTATTAATATTGTATATGCAATTTCATAATATACAGACATCTCTCTCTTGTTTTATACATATACATCTATTTGTCTATCTATCAATCTATACATTTATCTGTTCATACAATTGTCACTCCTGGGGCTTAATGATAGAATGTTCGCCTAGTAAGTACAAAGCCCTGCATTCAATTCCTCACTACTGTGTACACAAAAAATCCAGAAGTCATGCTGTCACCCAAGCAGTCAAGCACTAGCTTTGAGCATAAAAACTTAGGGACTGTGTCTAGACCCTTACTCAAGAGCCAGGACTGGCACCAAAAAAAAAAAAAGATAGAATGTTCTGACTGCAACAATGTTAGTACTACAAATACCTCATCACAAGTATGGGACTACAAATACCTCATCACAGAGCAAGTTGGGAGTCTGCTGCTGACAGCTGCCATCTAACTTGACAAAATGTCCCATGATACTATTATCATATATTCACCACTTAGAAACTTGAAGAGGAAGCTGGGCATCGGTGGCTCATGCCTGTCATCCTAGATAATCAGGAGGCTGAGACATGAGGATCATGGTGCAAATCCAGCCTGGGCAGGAGATTCCTTGAGATGCTTATCTCCAATGAACCACCAGAAAGCCTGAAGGGGCGCTGTAGCTCAAGTGGTAGAGCGCTAGACTTGAGCTGAAGAGCTCAGAGACAGCACCAAGGCCCAGACTCGAACTCCTCCAACTTACAAGAAAGAAGGAAACCTGAAGTGGAGTGCTGGGAATTTGTGTTAGGGGTAGAGTGCTCTGCATGTATGAAACCCTGGGTTTGAATCCTAAGTACCACATCCCTAGAAAAAAAGTCTGAAGTGGCTCTCTGGCTCAAGCTCAAGTGGTATACTTGAACAGGTGAAACAGGTACAATGTTCATGTCCTGAGTTCAAGCTCCAGGACTAGGGTATACACACACACACACACACACACACACACACACACACACACACACACAAACACACACACACACACAAACACAGAGCAGAAGTAAAGTTGTGACACAAAATGGTAAAACACCTGGATTCTGCTCTGAGCTCACGGTCATTACCCTGGCCCTGTGTTCAACCCCAAAACCTAGCCACCCAAGGCCTGACTAGGAGAGGACAAAGGTTTCAAAACCTGATAAGCTTCACCAGACCTAGATGACAGGAAGCATTGTGATTTTGCACAACTGCTTAGATTTAGCAAACTTCCAGAATCTTAGGGAGGCACCACCATTGCCAATTAGGAATCTTTTCATTAGGTTCAGCTCCCTAGTTGTCTGCCAGAAGGACTCGAATTAATTGAAGCATTTTCAACATTGGAACATAGTCTCACAAAGACAGGACAAGTGCAGGGAACTTGGCCTGCCACAGGAGGTGGCACAATTGAAGACTTCCTGTCAAAACAGAGCACTGGAGAGAGAGTTAGCTTGGGGTACAAAGAGGCCCTTTTCTCCTGGCCTTCAGAGCCCATCCACACTCATCCTCACTAATTGCCCCTGATAAATTGTTTGTTACACAGCTGTACAGGAGTGAAACTTTTTGTCTGCCTGTTCCAACAGTGAGGCAGACTTCCTCCAGCAGCCTGGGGTGCGCAGAAACCCTCAAGATACCCTGGGAACAGTGAGGGGAGCCCCGAAATATGCACTGTCTTGAAAACACCATCTGTGCTATGAAATCATTCTATTCAAAGCAAATTTCCTAGCTGTGTGCCTTTCTTCATAGCGACCTTGGATGTTCACTGATAGAAATACATGCATACACACACAGACACATGGAGTTAATGGCTCTTTTTTGTGGCTTTTTAATGGCTTTTTGTAATGGCTTTTTTTTTGAGGCTTGAACTGTGAGCCTAGACATTGTCCCTGAGCTCCTTTTGCTGAAGGAAGCACTTTATTGTCTTAAACCATGATTACCCTAGGCTGGGGTACAGCATTTACACCCACAGATGATCCGGGGATACTAGGACCCGAGTTCAACTCACAGCGCTGGCAAAAATACATCAAACCAAAAAAAAAAAAAAAAAAAGAAACGGAGGAAGAAAAATCCAAGAAGTTTTACACAACCATTTTACCTCTTTTTCCTTGGCACTGTGACCATCCTGGGTCTCAATGACTCGGCTGGAAAATTGTATGTCACTTTGCATGGCCTAAGGCTTCTGGGCTGTCAGTGAAGCCTGAGCCCAACAGAGACACCTAGGCCCTGAGTTCCATGATCCTAGGACTGCCACCTACACACAACTGAAGATCCTAGGACACTCGTTCCTATCTATAGGAACACTAATAGAATGTTTGACATATACTAATTTAATTACTAATTAGCTAGTCTATTATAAGATTGTATGCAATAAATATAAGTCATTGATTAATTGAATTAGTACCTTATTTAGTCTTCTACCATGAGTAATTAATGGAGGCATAGTTTTAGAACTAATAATTGGTAGTAATAGAATATATAAAAATAAGATATAGACAGACATCACTTTATATAGAGTTATACACTAGAATCTACATAAATGTCTGTGTCTCTATATATACTTTTATTTATAGATGAATATACATATGTAAATACACACACAGCAATCTACACATCTATCTGTTTATGTATTGGCCATTCCTAGGCCTTGATCTCAGGTCCTGAAATTTGCTCACCAACTTCACTTGCATCAGACTGTTGTGCTAACATTAACCCATTCGTGAAGTGCGCCTTCTAGGCCTGGAGTTCAAATTACAGAACTGCCAAAAACTTAATCCTGGTGGCAGAAGCCAATTGTCTCACTTGTTTTCCTTATCGGCGAAAGTCCTGGGTTTCAGGAATGATATATAATACATTGACAAATCTATGTCCTATGTAATAGGATGTAAAAAATGTTATATGTGTAATCATACTCATTAAATAGATTAAAATAAATAAAACACAAAATAAAATGAATAACTACACTAACCACAATATGCAGTAAACGTGCATGTAAATATAAATCATGTATTTAAAATGTATATGAATATTATTTTTTTTCGAGTGCTAGGACTTGAATTCAGGCCCTGAGAACAGGCTTGACTTTCTTGTCCTCCAGCACAGTGAGCTTCCCGTTCCCCCACAATGCTGCAGATTTACCCAGATCCTGAGTTCAAATCCCAGGCCTGGCAGAAAAAATGGCATGAATTCCAAGCCAAGGAGCCTCACAATTTTTTAAATATTTTAATATATTTATTTATTTTTGTTTTGTCAAGCACAGGTCTTGAATTCAGGTAGTGGCAACTCTGCCTCCGCTTTTATCAGTCTAGGCTGGGGTGCAGCCACTGTACCCACAGCTGAACCTGAGTTCCTGGGCCCCAAAGACTGACAGGGAAAAAAAATGAAAAGACAGATAAAAATCCGGCAACTTGCAGATGGCTCCGGTTTTACATTTACTTTCTTTGCAAGGTAACCATTCTGGATTTGTATGATGGCTGAAAATTGTTTGTAACCTGGCATTTCTAAAGGTTGGCGGGCTATCAGGGAAGCCATTAGCCAACTCGGCATCTCTCTGTGTATATAATATTTATATACAGCAATCTCTAAGTATACCTTGTTCACTCCTGGTTTCAGTTGTTGAGTGTTCACCTAGCAAGCACCAATCCCTTGGTTCGATTCCTCAGTGCCACATGAACAGAATACCTGGAAGTTCTGAGGTCTTTCAATCAATTGAGTGCTAGCCTGGAGTACAAATGCTTAGGTACAGTGTCTAAGCCCTTACTCAAGCCATAGGACTGCTTCCACAAAAATGTAGATTGTTCTAACTGCAACTATACAAAGACAGAACTTCAAATACCTCATCACAGAGCAAGCTAGGAGTCTGGTGCTGACAGCTGCCACCTAACCTGACTTAGCCAGATGTAAACGCTGCAACCTAGCTCCATGGAACCAGACACAACTGGCTTACCCAGATCATCCTAGCTGCTCAGGGGCTTTAAAACCCAGTCCTGGCAGGAATTCTGTGAGACTCTTTAAAATGTGGCTCCAAGTGGTAGAGCTCTAGCCTTGAGCAAATGTTATTAGAGTATAATCTCCATGTTTTGAGTTCAAGCCATATGCCTAACCCCCCCCCAAAAAAAACCCCACCACAATAAACCATTAGATGTGAACTTGTGTGGTTTGTGAAATGTTCCTCAAAGAATGGTGATAGTGATGGAAGCACCCTAATTCAAATAACAGCTTGTGGAATAGAGCTATGTGCTGAGTCCTTCATAAGGTGCTCTGTGCTAAGTCCTGCACATGATGCTATGTACTGAGTCCTTCACAGGGTGCAGTGTGCTGAGTCCTGCATTGGGTGCTGTGTGCTGGGTCTTTCACAGGATGCTGTGTGTTGAATCATGCAAAGAGTGCCATGTGCTGTGTTCTTCACAGGTGCATTCTTTCATCAGGTCCTTGTAAGAGCTCCACAACTGAGATGATTATGCAGACAAGAATATTGACGCTCAGATACGTCCCCATGTCAGGGACAAAATTATGTATTACTGAAGACTAGTGAGTTGTCTCCTGCAGACAATTGGTTTTTTTTTTTCTTTCTTTTTTTTTCACAGTCATGAACCTTGAACTTGGGGCCTAGCCACTGACCCTTACCTCTTGGGTACATGGCTACCACTCCACCCCGTGGAGCCAAGGACCCCCTTGCAGGAGAGTGCCACTTAGGGGTCGATAGCTGAGGACTGTCACCCCGCCTTCTCAAGAAGCTGAGATCTGAGGATCTGGGTTTCAAACTATCCCAGAAACAAAAAGTCCCATGAGACTACTATCTCCAATTCACCACTAAGAAACCTGACATTGAAGCTGGGTGCTTGTCGCTCATACCTGTCATACTAGCTTCTCAGGAGGATGAGATCTGAGTATCATGGTTCAAAGCTAGCCTGGGGAAGAAAGTCTTTAAGACACTTAGCCCCAATGGACCACCAGAAAACATGAAGTGGTGCTTTGGCTCAAGTGGTAGGGCACAAGACTTGAGCTGAAGAGCTCAGGACAGCACCCAGGCCCAGACTTCAACTCCTACAAACAACAACAACAAAAAAGACAGAAACAAACTAACAAACCTGAAATAAAGGGCTGGGAATGTGCCTTGGGGTGGAGTGCTTTGCAACTATGAAACCCTGAACTTTATTTCTCAAGACCACAACACTAGAAAAAGGCTGCAGTGGCTCTGTGGCTCAATCAGGAGAGGGCTATCCTTGTACAAGAGAAACTAGGTACAGTGCTGAGTTCCAGCTCCAGGACTGGTGTATGCACACTCACACAGACACACAGACACACAGACACACAGACAGACAGACACACACACACACACACACACACACACACGAACACACACACAGACCAGAAGTGAAGTCGTGACACAAAATGGTAAAGCCTTGGGCTTTTTCGCTGAGCTCATGGTAGCACTCAGGCCCTGTGTTCAACCCCCAAACCTAGCCACCCAGGGCCTAACTAGGAGAGGTCAAAAGTTTCAATATCTGATGAGCTTCACCAGCCCTAGATGACAGGAAGCTTTGAGATATCTGACATGTGCTTGGATTTCCTAAGCTTCAAGAAACCTAGGAGAGGCATCATAGGCCCATCATCTCCAACAATGAAATATTTCATTAGGTTCAGTGCCCTAGTTGCCTGCCAGAAGGTCTCCTGAATTATATTGAGCACTGTATCTGAACACCGGAATATAGTCTCACAAAGGCAGGATGAGTGCACAGGACTTGGCCTGCCATGGGAAGTGGCACAAATGAAGGCTTCCTATCAAAACAGGGCACTGGGGAGAGAGATCGCTTGGGATACAAAGAGGCCTTTTTCTCCTGGCCTTCAAAGCCTGCCCACACTCATCATCACTAACTGACACAGATGGAATTGTTTGTTAAACAGCTGAACAGGACTGAGGCCATTTGTCTGCATATCCAGATAATGAGAGAGACTTCTTCCAGCAGGCCTGGGATGCAGAGAAACCCTCAGGCTACACTGGGAACAGTGAGGTGAGCCCCAGAACATGCATTGTCATGAAAGCACTCTCTGTGTTATGAAATCATTGAATTGGAAACAAATTTTCTAGATTGGTGCAATTCATAATAGCTACACTGGAGATTCACCTATAGGACTATGTCCATATACACAGAGACATGGAAGTACAGGTTCTTTTCGAGGGGGCAGGACCTGGGGTTGAACTATGAACCTAGGCATTATCCCTGAGCTCCTTTTGCTCAAGGGTATTGCATTAACCTTGAATCACAGCCCCACTTCTGGGTTTTTCTGTGATGTCTTAGAAATAACAGTGTCATGGATTTTCCTATGCTGGCTGGATTTAAACTCAGATTCTATACATCTCAGCTTCCTGAGGATTATAGTCAGCCTCCACTGGGTCTTGCCTTTCTTTTCTTCTTCATTTTTTAATCTGTACTATCTGACTTCTTAACAGGGTCCTTCCAGTGGTTTGAATTTATAAGTAAGCAATTCCAATGTCCTTTATAGCTGCTTTCTCTGAGAAGGATTTTCTCTCCTCATCTTCTCTTCTGGTCACAGCTTTGAAGCCAAAAGTGAGAAATGAGTATCACAGGATTTGGCAGCTAATGTCCACATTACATGGCAGTTTTGGCACTTAGCATTGAGCTGCAGTGAATTTACTGTCTAAGGATGAGAGAACCAGAAGCTGAAGCAATCCTCATACTGTCTGCATTGCTCCTTTTTCCTATAAAATGATCTAATAATTATGAATGTTGTGTGTCTCCAGTATTAATTATCTAGAACACATTAGAAGCATCTGCATGTTTCTGTTTTTCTCTAGTACATCCCGAGATTTAGACTAAGGTTTTGTGTGGAGAGATTTCTCAGTATATCCATGAGAAAGCTGCTTGCAGTCTCCTGGGGAGATCACAATTCAAAGTCAGCCCGAGCAAGAAAGTCTGTGAGATTTTTATCACCAATAAACCACCAGAAAACCAGAAGTGGAACAGTGTCCCAGAGGGTAAAGCTACAGCTTTGAGAGAGAAAGCCGAGCAGGAGACACAGGCCAGGCCAGGCAAGAAAGCCTGGGAGGCACTTATGTCCAATTAATAACCAGATGGCTGGAAGTGGAGCTGTGGTGGTGGTAAAGCCTCAGCCTTGTACGAAACAGCTGAGGAATGCATTGGGCCCTGTGTTTAAGCACTGGGATGGCTTCTCTTTTCAAAAAGAGAAGGCCAGGATTATGTATCAGTGCACTAACTACTTATGTGTGTATATTACCTCCCTGAGTGCAAACAGACCATATACAATGCTTCTCCTTTTATTTACTGGTTCATTCTTCAGATATGCTCATTGCACATACTGCACCATTCTCTTCATTTCAGGCCCATGACTTTTCTCTTCCAGGGTTCCAGGCCTGTGTCATTATATGATGCACACTTAAGCTCTCAGCAGTTTTTATTTACATTTTATTATGAGGACCATGCAGGAACAGACACAAATCAGGCAGGGGCACAGAAGAAAAGGTTTTTTAGAAATAACTAGTATTCAGAAAATTAAATTTGGGGATGTAAAATGGTAGTATAATTATGTAAAATCTACCATGAAGAAAAAGATGGGGCTGCGGACTTGGATTACTGAAAGAGTGCTTGGCAAGCATGCAAGAACCACTGGGTATGATTACTCAGTATCACATACACAGAAAAAGCCAGAATTGGTGCTGTGGCTAGACCTGACAAACAGAAACCTACGTAGATAGGTAGCTAGCTAACTAGGTAGGTAGGTAGGTAGGTAGGTAGATAGATAGATAGATAGATAGATAGATAGATAGATAGATAGATAGATAGATAGATAGATAGATAGATAGATAGATAGATAGATAGATAGATAGATAGATAAAGAGAGAGAGAGAGATACATACATACATACATACATACATACATAATACATAGAAAATAGATAGATAGAAAAAAGATAGATAAATAGAAAGAAAAATAGATAGATAAATAGATAGATAGAAAGAATCATGATATATTAACCTCGTCTTGGATGTCAGGAGGAATGAAGGGAACAATTCCCAATCATGATGCCTTCTGCAGTATTCCGGTCACCAACTTCGCCTTCACACAACCACAGAGCAGGAAGACTGTCTCTTTTCCACTTCTCAGGCAGCCAAATGCCCCAGAGCCAAGAGGGCAGAGCCAGGTTTTAACTCAGGTGCTTGGATACAGAAGAGAAAGGACCCTGCTTCTCCTTGGACTGGGAATTTGCATTAATGATGTTCAGAATGAAGGAAGGAGAATGGACTGGCGGAGGTAGAAGAATGGTCTTTAAATCTGACAGATGGAGAGTCAAACCCCACTCCTTAAGACCAGAGAGCAGGGTTTTTCTTCTCTGTTCCTCCCCTCTCCCCGACTAAACTGGCTCTCTATTGTTACCCTAAAGATAGCCTGAGGCTCCCTTCACCTGAGAGAGGAAGGTTAATTAGTCATTGTTTGAAGAGGGTGAGAAAAGCCTGACCCTGTTGTAACTCTAACAAATGTTTCAGGGTTCCCCCCATTGCTGGCTTTTGCAGCTGACTTCCCTGTTGAGTGTGTACATTCTGCTTCCTAATCCTGCAGGCCTAGGTCTCTGCACCTAGCCTGGCTTTTGCAACCATTTTCTGTCCTTCAATTACAGTATTATACTGGAGGTTTTCTGCAAACAGTGCTAGGGCTTGGATACTGAGAACTGCATTTGAACCCAGGATGGTTCAATAATGTTTCTTTCCTGCTTCTATAGCTCGGAGAACTCTAAGAACATTAGAGTGCAAGTAACTTCTCATCACCAAGGGAAACACAGGAAGCTCTTGAACATCTGACCTTTCAGAAGTGGAAGTCAGAGTGTCATAGACCTTTCTGCCCTGGCTGGCTTCACCTTGTGATCCTGAGACCTCAGCCTCATGATCTAGGGTGTTGGGCATGAGCTACTGGTGCTCTGCTAGGTTCAGAAATGCAATGACATTGACAATACAAGTCAACTGCTTATCACATAAGGCTCGGGAAGCATATTAAGCCTTTCAACAATGGACCTTTAAGAACCATGTAGGACACAAGGTTCAATGCTAGAGTCTAAGAGGCTGGGAATATAAATCTGCTACATTTGAACCTAGAGCTCTGACTCCAATTCTGGTGTACATCAGTGTTCATTATCCAGAGAATGTTCTTCTAATTAGCAAATAGGAAAGTACTTTGATTAACCCTCATTTTTTTTTTCCAGTTGTGTGTCTTGAACTCAAACCTTGGCACTCTCCCTGAGCCCTTCAATTCAAGGTGAACACTCTACCACTAGAGCCACAGTGCCAGGTGGGGTCTTTTGGTGGTTCACTGGAGCTTTCCTTGCCTAGGCTGACTTTGAACTATACTCTTCAGCTCTCAGCCTCCTGAGAAGCTAGCGTTCCAGGTGTGAGCACTGGCATCTGGCCTATTGTTTTTGTCAGTCCTGGGGCTTGATCTTAGGGCCTTGGTACTATCTCTGTGCTTGTTTTTTCTCAAGGTTAGCCACTTGAACCACTCTACAGCTTCTGGCTTTTCCTGAGTATGTGTCACTGAGGATTCAAATCCTGGCAATCATGCATGCTGAGGGAGCGAGCTCTTTACCACTAAGCCACATTTCTAGCTCCACCCTTAAATTTTTATCCCTCAATTTGCCTATCCTCAGGAAAAGGCTTCTGAGTATAAATCATCTAAAGGAATCTCTATAGGAAGATGTCCAAAGATAAGAAAAAACTCAGGGAGGATGGGAAGGGATGGGAAGGAGAAACGAAGAAGGAGGCTATAATGCTTGATAAGATATATACTCATTATCTTGCCCATGTAATTGTAACCCCTCTCTACAGTATTTTCACATTAAAAAGAAAAAGAAACAAAAGAAAAAAGAAAAAAAAGAAAAAGCTCATACTTGGGAGAGACTCTAAACATGTGAAAACTGTGACAAATGGCTCCATTTAATTATGTATTATGTTTCAACACTTAATAAAATATTAAGGAAAATTAGTCAATGTCCTAAGTTATTGTGTATAATTTTATAATAGATGTGCAAAATTCAATACCTATTATGTGTATAATAATATTAAATACAATAATCAATAAATAAATGAATCAAATAAAAATAAAATACAAAATCAATAATAAAAATCATGATATGAAATTAACATACATATGTAAGTATATATCATACATTCAGTACACATGTATAGAAATATTTTTTTCCATTGCAGGGCCTTCATTCAGGCCCTGGGAACTCTAGCCTGAATTATTTTCCTCAAGGACAGTGGGCTTCGCCTTCGCCCATGTTGCAAAAGAGTTACCTGGATGGTGAGCTCAAATCCTAGCAATTGCAGAAATACTGGCCCTAGTTCCATGAAAGTGATTTAATTTTTTTAATGGAAGCAGTTATGTTTATTCAGTTCCATACTGAACATAAAAATAGGCAGCGTAGGGCTGGGAAGTTGGCTCAGTGGTAGAGCGCTTGCCTTGCATGCCTGAGGCCCTGGGTTCGATTCCTCAACACCACATAAGCAAAAAGAAAAAAACCAGAAGTGGCACTGTGGCTCAAGTGGTAGGGCACTAGCCTTGAGCTGAAGAGCTGAGGGACAGTGCTTAGGCCCAGAGTTCAGGCCCCACAACCGGACCAAAAAAAAAAAAAAAAAAGGCAGTGTAGAATTTTGTACAGCTATTCAGATTTCCTTCCCTTACCCCCAAAGTGCTTTTCTGAAAACTAATATGTTTCTTTTTTTGTATGTTTTTTATTGCAAAAATGTTGTACAGAGGGGTCACAGTTACATGAGGAAGGTAATGAGTACATTTCCTATTGAGCATTGTTGCCTCCTCCTTTGTATTCCCCTTACCATCTCTTCCCTCCCATCTTGACAACTATCTCCTCCTGCCTAGGTCAGTGACTTAATTTTTCAATTTTGGTTGGCATGGGGTTTGAACTCAAGTAGTGGCAACTCTTCCTTCACATTGCTACAGATTTACCAAGAACCCGAGTTCAAATTCCAGGCGAGGAAAGAAAACTGGCAGAAATTCCAAACCAAGGAACTTTATTTTTTTTAATTTTGTTGAATTCTCTCTTTCTTTCTTTCTTTCTTTCTTTCTTTCTTTCTTTCTTTCTTTCTTTCTTTCTTTCTTTCTTTCTTTCTTTCTTTTTTTCTTTCTTTTTTTCTTTCTTTCTTCATTTATTTAGTTTTTGGCCAACCATGGGGCTTGAAATCAGGTCGTGGAAACTGCCTCCGCTTGGATCTCCCTAGGCTGGGATTCAGTCTCTGGACCCATAGCTGATCCTGAGATCCTAGGCCCAGGGGGCTGTCAGGAAGAAAAGAAAAAGCTGGAAAACACAAAAAGTGGCGAGCTGCAGAGGCCTGGGTTTTTATGATTTTTTTTCTTTACACAGTGACCATCCTGGGTCTGAATGACACGACTGTAAAGTTGACCTGACCTGCCATTGCTGTTGGCCGGTGGGCTCTCAGGGAAGCCATCGGCCAACCTGTCAACATAGACCCTAGCTTCAAATCTCAGTCCTGACACCAATGACAGAAAATCACAAGAGACTCATTCCTATGCATAGGAATACTGGTTGAAAGAGTAGCTCATGCCTTGGTCTAGTGTAAAATTGGATGCAATAATCCTAGAATGCTGATTGATCTTAATTAATAGTTTTTTAAGCATGAAACGAATAATATTCATTCACTGGCAGTATAATATATACCTAAGAGTTGGTAGGAACGTATTTGTTGTCATTCAATCATAGATAGATGGCTCTGTCACTCTTTACTAATATATATTTATTTGTATACCACCGTCTGCCTATCCATGTATCGCTGTTTTGGCCAAACATGGGGGTCAATTTCAGCATGTGGGAACCCCCTCACATCTTCATTGGCAAGAAGCTGCCATGCTCAAACTCACCCATTCATGAATTGGGTCTGCTAGGCCCTGATTTCTGACCCTAGCATTGCCAGGCATCATGGAGAACACATCTAAAATCTAGATGCTATATGATAGGATGTAAACAATTTAATAAATGGTATAGGTGTCATCAGAGTCAATAAAATAAATGGTAAATAAATGAATAAAACAAGAAATAAAATGAATAACCACACCAAACACAATTTGGACTGAACATCTATATGGAAGTATAAATCCTACTTTTAAAATGTATATAAGGTGTATCTTTTCCAGGCCTGAATCTTGAATTCAGCCCCCATTACGAGGAGGGAATGGTGGGAGATCATGAGCTACTCAGTTCTGGACCTAGGAAGAGTCATGGTATGCTATCGATCTCATCCTTGAATGAGTAGTTCGTACATGATGCGAGTAGGAAATGATAGGCAAGACTCATGGAGTATCGATTAATTGTAAAGAAGAGTTATAAAGCTGACAATAATCATCACATTCATGAAATGGAGGCATCAGGAAAGATCCAAGAATCGGTAGTTCCATGGTAGATTGGATTCCATCACAGGACACCATCTTTCCTACCCTATACAAATATGTACTTATTTGCATACTACTTCAGCTTATGAATGGATGACTATTGTGCTCCCCACTCTTCCCCCTCCCCTGGGGGGGGGTTCAATCTCAGGTCCTGGGAATGGCCTAGCTCCTTCGTGGCTCACAGGCTGGTGTGCTCATGTGGACCAAATTTCCAATTGGGACTGCTAGGCCCCGAGTTCAGATCCCAGCCCTGCCAAAAGATTCATCTTGATGTCAGAAGCCAATCATTGCACTTGTTTTCCTTTCCTGTGCAAGTCGTGGGCCTCAGCTAGGATGGAGAATTCATGGGCCACCCTGTGGCCATGGGAATAAGTTATTACCCATGTCAACCCAGTTATACCTCTCATCATATACTCAAGAAAATACACAATACATCCATGAATAGCATACAAAAGAGAGTAACTACACTCAATGCACGATGCAGTCCACACACGGATTTGAATATATATCTCATGTTTCAATGATGCATTTGTAGACTATTTTGGCCTCCTTGGGGCTCAATCTCAGTTCCTGGGAATGACCCAGGTCCTTGGTGGCTCACAGGCTGGTGTGCTCACCTGGACCCATTGTACAGTTGGGCCTCCTAGGCCCTGAGTTCAAATCCCAGCTCTACCAAAAATTCACCTTGATGTGAGAAGTCAGTCGTTGCACCTGTTTTCATGTGTTGTGCAAGTTCTAGGTCTCAGCTAGGATGGAGAATGCATAGGCAACTCTATACTCATTGGAATAGGTTGTAATCCAGTTCACCACAGTTATATCTGTCTTCCTATACTCAAGAAAATACAAAATACATCAATGCATGAGAAACAAAATAGAGAGTGATTAGACTGAATGCAAGATGAGGCCACCAATGTTTGGAAATATAGATCCTCTGTTTAATTATGAATTTATGACTATATTGCTCCCTATCAGGGCTCGATCTCAGTTCCCTGGAATGACCTAGCTCCCTAGTGGCTCACAGGCTGGTGTGTTCATCATGACCCATTCACCAATTGGGTCTGCTAGGCCTTGAGTTCAAATTCCAGCACTGCCAAAAGATTCATTCTGATGTAAGAAGCCAATGGTTGCACATGTTTTCCTGTCCTGTGAATGTCCTGGGTCTCATCGAGGATGGAGAATGCTATATAGACAACTCTATAGCCATGGCAATAGGTTGTCATCCACATCAGCACAGTTATATCTGTCACCATACTCAATAAAATATACAATACATCCTTGAATAAGACACAAAATGAAAAGAATAACTACACTGAATGCAAGATGCATAACACACCTGTAGGTAAAGAAAGATCTTATGTTTAAAAAAGGTGGGCTTGCTGTGCTGGGGCTTCCAATCAGGCCTTGGACCCGGCCTGAAATTCTATTCCTCAAGGATGGTGAGCTTCCCCTTCTCACCCAGTGCACCAGAGCTGCCCAGACCTGAGTTCCAATCCCAGCACTGACAAAACATTCATGCTGATATCAGAAGCCAGTTGTTGCACACGTTTTCCTCTGCTGTGAATGTCGTGGGTCTCAACTAGGATGTAGAATGTATAGGCAAACCTATAACCATGGGAACAGGTTGTCATCCATTTTAGAACAGTTATACCTGTCACCATACTTAGTAAAATATGCAATACCTCCAAGAATTAGAGACAAAATAAGAAGTGCACCGAACACAAGATAGTGTCCACACATGTATGTCAATATAGATTCTATGTTTAA
The DNA here is from genome assembly GCF_019054845.1 of Dipodomys spectabilis. Lineage (NCBI taxonomy): Eukaryota > Metazoa > Chordata > Mammalia > Rodentia > Heteromyidae > Dipodomys > Dipodomys spectabilis. The sequence continues at coordinate 770,343 of NW_024871151.1, read as the reverse complement.
GTAATGAATTTATGACTATAGTGGACCACCCTGGGGATCATTGTCAGAACCTGAGAATGTCCAAGCTCCTTAGTTGCTCACAGGTTGGTGTGTTCACCTTGACTTATTCTCCAATTGGTCCTGCTAGGCCTTGAGTTCAGACCCCAGCACTACCAACAAGTGGATCATGGAGTAAGAAGCCAAGTGTGAAATTTCTTTACCTTTTCTCTGAGAATCCTGGGTGTCAGGCATGATGGAGAACGTTTCTACAAATCTAGATTCTCTGTGATAGGATGTCATCAATGTAATAAACAGAATGGGTTTCATCATAGTACAATTGATGTTAAATAAATGAATAAAACAAAAAATACAAGGAACAACCACATCAAACATGTATGGACTGAACATCTATAGGTAAGTATAAATCCTATCTTTACAATGAATATAAATAGTATGTTTTCCAGGATTGGGGTTTGAATTCAGGCCTAGTGAACAGGCCTGACTTTCTTAACTTCAAGTACGGTAATCTTCCCCTTCATCCACATTGCTGCAGATTTACCCAGATCCTGTGTTCAAATCCAAAGCCTGGAAGAATGAATAGCAGGAATTGCAAACCAAGTAGCTAATTTTTTTCTCAGCACAGGGCTTGAACTCAGGTCGTGTTAACTCTGCCTCAGCTCTGATAACCCTAGGCTGGGGTGCACCCCCTGGCCCTATAGCTGCTCCTGGCATCCTAACCCCCCAGGCCTTGCCTGGAAAAAATGCACAGAAAAAAATGTGGCATTTTTATGTTTTCTTACTTTGCATGGTGACCCTCCTGGGTCTGAATGACACTGTTGCACAGGGTACTTCACTTTGCATTGCTGAAGGCTGCCAGACTATCGGGGAAGCCATAGGGCTACGCAGCAACATAGACCCTGATTTCGAATCCCCATTCTGACACCAACCAATGGCAGGAGATATTAAGAAACTGGTTCCCATCCATAGGAATAACAATGGAATGGTGTCAATGTCATGGTTGAATATATTGATCGTGAATGATGGTCCTATAAAATTAGACAGCATCATTTCAGGAAGTTGATTAATTTTATTTAATATTTATGAAGCATTAAAAGAATATAATTACAGGAATGCAATAAGTTCAGGACACTAATTGATTTCATTAACATTTTAAGGATGAAACAGTAACATTAATTATATGAATCCATAATAAATACCCAGGAATTGGTAGGAATGTAATCTGTATAACTGAAAAATGTGTAGATGTATCTGGCACTCTATAAAAATATATATTTATTAGCAAAATGCCATCTGCATGTCAATCTGTTCTTATTTTGTTAACACCTTGGGCTCGAACTCAGATCCTGGAAACAGCCTGTCAGCTCAATTTGCCCCAGGATGGTGTGATAACACTTACCTATTCATGAGTTTGGCCTTGTAGGTCATGAGTTCAGATGCCAGAACTCCCAAACAATGAATTGTGGAGTAAGAAGCTGATGGTGACACATGTTTTCCTTTTCTGTGAATGTCCTCGGTGTCAGGTATGAAGTAGAATACATATGTAGAACTATATCCTATTTAATCAATGTAATCAATGTTCTATGTGCCATAATAGCCAATGACATAAATGGTCAATACATGAATAAAACAAAAAATAAAATAGATGTATTTAACACAATATGGAATCAACATATGTATATAAATAAAAATCATATACGTAAGTTGTACATGGATACGCTGTTTTCTATTGGTGGCGATCTATTTCAGGCCTAAGGATCAGACTTGAATTTCTTGACTTCAAGGAAGCCAGCTTCCCTTTCCCACACAGTGCAACAGAGTTACCCAGACCATGAGTTCAAATCCCAGTCCTGGCAGAAAAATGGAACCATTATAGTATGTATGGCTCAATTCTTAAGAATTTCATTATGCCTCCATTATATGTATGTGATTGTTTAAATGCTTAATAAATTATTAACTAAAATTGATCAGTGTACTACAATATAATTGTGAATAATTTTATGCTAGAATCATTCAAGATCTGCTCATGCAATCATGACATATATCACATTCCATTGGTAATCATACGGATAGGAACAAATTTCTTAGGATCTCCTGCCATTTGGAGGTGGCAGGACCAGGATTCAAACTGTGGGCTCCAGCTCCCACGACTTCAACCCATGGATAGGGAGCTCACCAGTCTGTACAAGAACATCAGCAAGACCAATTATGAGGCAGGCACCAGTGGCTCTCAGCAGTCCTCCTAGATACTTACCAGGCTGTGACAGGAGAATCATGGTCACCCTAGGTAAGAAGGTCCTTGAGACCCCTGTCCAGCTTCATTGCCAACAAAGCCAGAAGCCTTGTGGCTCCAGTGTGGAGGGCCAGTCTTGAGCAAAAGGAGCTGACAGACTGTCCAGATCCTGAGTTCAAGGTCTGCGACTGGAAACAGACAGACATACACAACAATCTGTGCAGCTGGCTATCTGGCTAAAGCAGGTCACCCTCTTGTACCCAGCTGAATTGGACAGAGTTCTCTGGGAAAAGGGCTGGGGGAGCCGCTGTCATCTTTACTCCACCCATGCTGCTTGCATTACAGAATTCCGGCCACACCCCCATTCTTTCATGTTTCTTTCTGAACAATGGGATACAAGAATGGTGGTCACGCCCACATTCTATGCTGCCAGGTAGCACAGGGATTCATTCTGTTGGTTGACACCACTACCAGCAGTTGAGGAAGGCAGAGGTGGCTGAGTGCACAAGAGAATTTGAGTATAGTAGGATATTGATACTCCAGCCCGTGCCCTGGCCCCCTCCCCTGCTTCCCCACAGTGCTGGGTTTCATACCTCAGGCAATGGCTTGCTGCCAGCTAGGCTAAGGCCCCCACCTGGTCCCTGCCCCAGGTCCTCTGCTCTGGGCCCATGTGTCTGCAATGCTGCTGCCATTGCTGCTCACCCCACCTGGAGCAGCCACCAACAGCTTCTCCCAGCAGCACAGGTGTATCGCCACCCCAAAACCAACCCTACCCTGGTTCAGACACCCATCTAGGGGCACCATGATCCCCTGCTTGTTTCCTCTCCCCAGCTCTGAGGAGCCACCTTTCTGTCTTGGGAAATTCTGAGATAGAGACTCAATATATGCTCAGGCTGGGCTGAATCATGGTACTCCTATCTGTGACAGGTATGCTCCACCAGACCTGGTCCTCTGTAGTTGGGATGGTAAGGCATGTAGCGCCATGCTCAGTCATCGGTTTAGATGGATTACCCCATACTCTTACTCCACAGCAGCCAATTTTTGACCACAGGTGAATCTCTGTGTAGGGCCTCAACAATAGGACCTCAGTCTCCTCACAGAATAGTTGTGACGAAACAAGGGATTTATACAGAGGGATCTCGAGCATGGCTAGGCACAGAGGGAGTGGCCTTCAGACAAGGTTCTTGACAATTCTGGGAGCATATGACAGGAAGATACCAGGAAAGGGCTCAAGTGGGGCCTGTTATTATTCATACAACAGGTCTGGAATTATGAAACAAAACATGGCTTTCTTTCATCATTACCCTACCCTCATGATGAAAGAGATCCTTCACTGTGTTGAGTTTTGCAGCTGGGGAAAGGAAGGCATAGAGAAGCCAGGTGACCTACTTATGACCTCAAGTTCACAGGAAGCTCAGCCTGACTTCTCTGCCATGCTCTCTAGGACAATGGGTGCTATTCAGCCCATTTCTTGTGGTCGAAAGTCCACTTCTTGTCCGTCGTGGTGCTTGAACTCTAGGCCTAAGAGCTGTTCTCAAGTTCCTCAGCTCAAGGCTAGCACTCTACCACTTGAACCCACAACATCACTTCCAGTTTTCTCATGTTTCTTTGGAGATAAGAGCCTCACAGTCGTTCCTGCCAGGGATGGCTATGAACCATGATTCTCAACTCTCAGCCTCCTGTCTAGTTAGTATTAGAGTTCTGAGCCACCAGCACAGACTTAAGTGTAATTCTGACTTGCTTTCTCTCCCTCACACACAGGAACTGGTTGAATGGGTGCTGGAGGAGGTGGCCCAGTGTCCCCATGTGGCTGGAACCCAAGGTGCCCCTCTCATTCTGGGGGTGGGCTTTGGGTCAGGAGCTGTCTCACTCAGCCTGATGAAACAGTTCCATGAGGTAAGCCTCTCTGTGCCCTGGCTAGACCGTGATGGTTATTCATTTTTCATCCAGCCTTACTGGACTTAGTATTGTTTTCAACATCATTTTGTAGCACCTGGCCAAAATTATGATACATAGTTATGGAATGAAAATGTAATGCCATATTAAGAAAGTCATTTAGGGCACTGGGAATGTGGTTTCATGGTACAGTGATTACCTAGCATTCATGAAACCCTGGGTTCAATTTCTTAGTACCGCATAAAAAGAAAAAAAACTGGAAGTGGTGCTGTGCCTCAAGTGGTAGAGTACTTACCTTGAGAAAAAAAAAGAAGCTGGGGAATAATTCCCTATCCTTGAGTTTAATCCCCTGGATTGGCAAAAACAAAACAAAACAAAACAAAAAACATTTAGTTAGTACATGCAAAATAAAGAACCCATACTTGGAATATATAATTGCTCCTTCCATACTGACACCTGAAAATAGGTCCTAATTAATGTACAATACTCATATTAGGATACTGTGTTGAAATAAAAAGTTTTGTTTATTAGGTCACAACAATTAATGCCAGGAATGTGCTTAGATGTCAGGTGAAGATTAATTCTGGAAAGTCAATGATTCCAGGCTTTGTGTGGTCATTGCTAATCACAAAGAGAAGGGTAGTCAAAGTGTGATTTGGAAATCTTTTTGGCCAGTCATGGCACCAAAAAGGCAGAGGCTAATTAACAATTTTGACAGAAGAGAAGGAATAACTCCAGATGGAAGGAATAAAATGATAGCTAAGGTATAACAGAAGCTGTTCTAGGGAACCATTTTTGATTATTGAAGAACTAGTTATCAATTAGGATTGTTCCTCATTGCCTATAGCATTCCAAATCTCTTGGCTAGTTCTTAAGCTCTGTGTCATAAATGTATATCCTTCTATGCTGTTCTTTCATACCTGATTTCCTTTGCTTTCTAAAAATCTCAGTCTTTCTGTATTTCTCTATGAACATTTCCTGATACTACACATATACAGATGGCATAAGATACTAATGTAAGGGTTCCATAGCTCATTAGTCATTAATGTAACAACATGGAAAAGGAGGACATATTTATTGCTAACTCAAATTTTCTGAAAAGCTGCAATGTCATCATTTGGTTCAAATTTCCATTCTTTGTCTGCATATTTGCACATAAATGCAAATGTGAGATGGGTGCTAGTGTTCACACCTCTAATCCTAGCTATTCAAGAGGTTGAGACCCGAGGATTGTGGTTCAAAGCCAGCCTGGTCAGGAAAATCCATAAGACTTTTCAATTAACCACCAGAAACCCAGAAGTCGTGCTGTAGCTAAAGTGGTAGAGTGCTCAACTTGAACTGAACTGCTGAGGGACAGTGCCCAGAATCAGAGTTTAAGCCCCAAGACCAAGAAAAACAGTGAAATATGACTTTAAGTTTCCTTAAAAGGAATGACAAGGTCATAATTTCCCAAGCAGAAGAAATAATTCCAAAATGATTCAGTGCACCTACTTTTGCTGAGTTAAAATTTAAGTTATGGCTTCTTTGATGGACATATACTCTAGTGGTAGAGTGCTTGCCTTGCATGCTCGAGGCCCTGGGTTCGATTCCTCAGCACCACATAAGGAAAAAGAAAAAAAAACGGAAGTGGCACTGTGGCTCAAGTGGTAGAGCGCTAGCCTTGAGCTGAAGAGCTGAGGGACAGTGCCCAGGCCCAGAGTTCAGGCTCCACGACTGGACCCCCCAAAAATTGTCAAATATTAGTTTGACAATAAATTACAATTAATAATTTTTTCTTTTTTTTTGGGGGGGGGTCCAGTTTTGGGGCCTGAACTCTGGGCCTGGGTGCTGTCCCTCAGTTCTTCAGCTCAGCTAGCACTCTCCCACTTGAGCCACAGTGCCACTTCCGGCTTTTTTTTCCTTTTTGCTTATGTGGTGCTGAGGAATCGAACCCAGGGCCTCATGCATGCAAGGCAAGCACTCTACCACTGAGCCACCTTCCCAGCCCTCAAGTAATATTTCTTTTTTCAAAAGATAAGTCCATACAGTTGATGTCACTTAGCTTTCTTACTATCTTAGTTCAAAGCCAACCCAGGCAGGGGAGTCTGTCAAACTCTTATCTGTAATTAAACACCAAAAATCCATAGGTGCAGTTTGGCTCAAGCAGTAGAGTACTAGCTGTGGAGGCAGGTGGGCAGGAAAGACAACTGTTCAGGGACAGAGTATAGCCTCTGGTTTCAAGCCCCAGAACCAACACAAACTAAACAAACAAACAAGGAAACAAAAATAACCCCACATATTTCTTTAGGACCATCCTTAATGGAGTACTGGTCTGAGAAGAGGCTCCTTTTGCTGATCATACTCACTGGATCCTGCTTTTTCGGAATCCTTATTGCTCCGGAGAACTCAGGACCAGACTAAAGGATTTGATAACTGTCCCATCCTGCAACAAGAGAATCATCTCAGGGGTGAAATATCCATCCATAAGACACTTTAAAACCTCTATGTCTTTGTTTCATCTCTGTAGAACACTTTTGAAACAATGTTATTTCCTTTTGTTCTATGCTGGCCTTCAAATGGTACATTATTTCTTTTTGTAATACTCTCAACTAGAAGTTTACAGAAAAATTTTATATGAGTATAGAACACACTCGAAAAAGTCAGGAACAGAGTTTCCTTCAAGCCTTGGGATTCTTTCTTGTACAGTATAAAGGAAAGCACAAGTTAACATGAACTTTGTCATTCCTCTATGTTCATTTCTTCTCCTGGGAGTTTCCACATCCAGTAGCAGTTATTTCCAGTAACAATCGATGGTGCTGCCTGAGGTATGATGAAAGTTTTCTGGGTTCACTGAAATAACACAAGGACACCTTTGGACCTGAGGTAACACGTGTTTCAGAGACAACTTAGTAAAGAGAAAATATGAAATTTATGTTGCTTATAAATACATTATCAATGAGTACCTTGAGTTCAAACTTTGTAAATTCTCTGTAAATTAAGGCGAATTTTTAATGGGAAGAAGTTTCTCAGGTCATTCTTTTTTGTGAGTGTATGTGCTGCACATTATTTCTCAAGTGTACAGGAGTTAGTGAGAGAAACAATAGCAATAATAGGAGAAAGAGAAGTTCTGTTTTTAAGTATAAGGGTTCAATACAGTATAGAAGACTCTACAAATAAGACAACAATGAAACAATAAAGCCAAGTTCAGTATGTAGATTTATGGAAGTGATATACAGAAAACATTACTCCTACTGGAACCCGAAGTATGAGGTCACTCCCTTTCTAAATCACATTTGCTAATCATGCAAATTTATTAAAAGTAGAATGGAAGAATAATTCTTTTTCCAATGCAAGTCAGCTATAAGAGCATGGACTTAACTGGGGAAAAAGTACATCTTGAGTGAGCAGGCATTATACTAGCAATGAACTGTTGGCTAAGATTACATTTCTTTTTCTTTGCGTATATATATTTTTTGTTGTTGGTGGTGGTCTTGAACTCTGGGCCTGGGCACTTTCCCTCTGCTATTCAGCTCAAGGCTAATGCTCTACCACTTGAACCACAGTGCCACTTCCAGTTTTCTTGTAGTTAACTGGAGAAAAGTGTCTCCGGGACTTTCCTACCTGGGCTGGCTTTGAAACCCAATCCTCAGATCTCATCACCTCCCGGTTTAAGATCACATTTCTAACAGTGTACACTCAGTATATGCAATGTGTATGTTCATCTATCTTTATATGAATTCTTGAGTAAAAAATCTGGTATACAGCTTAGACTTTACACTCACAAAAATGTTTGTAGTTTAAAAGTTGGTACTACTGGATAAATATAACCTAAGAATGTAAAGGAGTCTGGGAAGTTCAGTTTGCATCCAGCCTGGGCAGAACACTCTTTGTGACACTACCTATAATTAACCAGCCAAAAGCTGGATTGGAAGAATGGCTCAGGTGATGGAATACTAGTCATGAGCAAGACTGATGGATAAGAGCTTGGGTCTTTTGCATACATACATACAAAGATACACATACACACAGAGGTACTTACTTGTGCACACACGAAAACACAAATGAAACAACTCTCAGAATATGTAGAAAAGTTAGAAAACAATAGAAAATATGTCCTGAGTAACACTAGATTAAAGTGATAATTTTTAAAATTAGAAAGTCCTCAAGTGAATTACCTTCAAAATTTTGAGACTATTACATAGGTAGGTACCAGAGATAGTAAGAGAATGAAGTAATCATTGTTAAAGGGATCGGATCCATGGAGGAATGAATCAGAGACCCCTGCAGGTGAATCTGAAAATGTTCATATCTTGTGTGGAATGTTAGAACATCTTTGAAAATAGTAGATAAACAGTCTGAACAGTCATTCTAGTAGATAATATCACAGAATTGCTAGTCTGTATGTAGGTTAAATAAACCAAGAAACTATGGCAGGGCAATGTGATACAAGGCTAGAATTCTAGCACTCAGACTAAGACAGGAGATTAGAGAGTGCAATTACATAGTGATAGCTTCCCTGGACCAGGTAGTATAATTTTGTCTTAATAAAAGAAACCATTCAAGAAAGGAATACACAGTTGGAAGTTTGGGCTAATTTTGTTATTATGTTTTGAGAAGTCAAGTTTCCTATTGCAATGCAACTCATATATAATCCCCAGTTGAGTTTTAAATGCTCTCTTCATTACCGAACATTCCTAGATGCAAAATGCCTCATGATTCCCATCCAAAATTTGAAAAACTAAATAATCATCATTCTGTTGGATTCCAAAGAAATGATGAAGGATTACAAAAGGTTAAGCCTGGAGAAATAGCAAATTTCGTCTGTAAGACTTTGAAGATCTTGGTAAATTAGAATTTAGATTTAAAATAAATATTTTGGTTTTGTTTGTAATTTCATATTCTATAGGATAGTACAAAATTCTTTTTATGTAGATGGTTTAATTGACAAATTCACAAATGATTTTGGCATTCTATTTGACCAGAATATTCTTTCAAGAGTTATAATTAGAAATTAGTTAATATATAATTCCAATAGTTCATGTATAAAATGATAATGTGAATACTCTAGACAGAGTTGCGAACAAATGGATGGTATTAATTCATAAATTTAGAAAAAGAGCAATTTTTTGAGGCTTTGGTATAACATGGTATGAAGAGAGATCTTCTTTCTGTGAGATCTTCTTTCTTCTACCTATATGTAACACAAGAAGCAATTTCCTTAATTACATGCCTCTGTATGCAATGAGAAAAATGTTAGGTTTGGGGTTTGTTTTTATTTTTGTTTTGTTTAATTGGTTTGTCCTAGGGCTTGAACTCTGAGCCTGGAAATTGTCTCTGAGCCTGTTTTTGCTAAAGGCTCATGGCCTACCACTTCAACCTCAGTGCCACTTGTGTCTGGCTTTTTCTGAGAAGTTTATTGGAGATAAGACTCTAAGGAACCTTCCTGCCTGGGTGGGTTTTGAACTATAATCTTGCAATCTTAGCATCCTGAATATCTATGATAGTTAAAAAAGTATAAATATAAGTAATATTTGCAAGTATTCTGATCTCAAGAATACCAGTGGGGGGAAAATTCATGCAACCCAGTTTATTGTGGTGTTCGTTCCAGAACAAGGAGGGCATCACATTAGCAGCGGTTTAGTATTTTTTTCAAAATAGAGATAAGCTATATTTTATGCAACTTATTTTTTAAGTTTAATTTTATTGTCAAAGTGATGCACAGTGGGGTCTCAGTAATTGTAAATTAGTGAATAAATAACTTTTCAAACTTGTTACCCCCTCCCTCATTTTTCTCACAGTTTTTCTTCACCCTAATAACCTCACAAGTTGTAATGTACATTTCCAACATATTGTCTGGTGAGTATTGCTATTGCATTGGTTTGCTCTTTGTCCTTTGTCTCGCCAATTTGTTGTTCCCTTTCCCTTCCCCAATTTAGGTAAATGTATACACAATAAACAGGGTACCAAATTCAAATACAGCAGGGGATAAACCATAGGGGAAAAGCCCAAAGAAAAGAGAAATCACATAGTACATGAAAAAATAACAATCACAAATAAAAATCTCTGTTTCCATATCTTGGAGTTCATTTTGCTCAGCATCAGCTTATATGGTCATATGTACGCATAAGAAAGTCATTGGAAAATAATAGTTTCATGGACACAATATCATGAAAACAACATGTTAACTGTTTTTGATGGTAAAGGTGGAATTAGGATTGGTGAATTTGCGATTCTGATAAAGAAATTTCAAAAGAGTTTAAAAATTATGACAGGTTGTAAACTTGTTCAACCACTTTGGAAAGTAGTATGGAAGTTCCTCAAAAGACTCCACATAGAGCTCCCTTATGACCCAGCAATCCCACACTTGGTCATTTACCAAATGTTTACAAACAAGACCACACTAAAGCTACTAGCACGACTATGTTTATTGCAGCACTATTTACTATAGCTAAGATATGGAACCAATCCAGATGCCCAATCAGATGAATGGATCAAGAAAATGTGGTATACATACACAACGGCATTCTTTGCCTCCATCAGAAAGAATGACATTGCCCCATTGGTTAGGAAATGGAAAGACTTGGAAAAAATTATATTAAGTGAAGTAAGCCAGGCCCAAAGAAATATAGGTCCCATGGTTTCCCTTATTTGCAATATCTAGTATAAGTCTGAGTCAAGCAGAAAAGGTCCCATAAGGTGATGTTAGGGAAATGAATCCTAAGATATGTATTCAAATGTTTTTTTTTCTTTCATGCGATTGTTTTTAACACATTTATGAGATTATTTCTTTGTTGCTTTGTATGTCCTTCCCCAACAGTATAACCCCTGCTTTCACTGTATTTGATGTCGGTATAATTTGTGGAGGGGAAGGGGAAAAACAAATCGTTTAAATAGGGATACAGCTGGAGCCATTGCAAAAATGAGATGTACAAGTCGTTATGTCGAAAAGGAACTTTACAACTTTGGTGTGGGGGAAGGAAGGGGGAGCGGGGAGGATTTGCTGAGGGGGGCAGGGGAAGGATAGGAAGGGATGGGAAGGGGAAACAAAGGAGGAGGCTACAATTCTTGAAAAGAAATGTACTCATTATCTTGCTCAAGTAATTGTAACGCCTCTGTACAGTATTTTCAAAAGAAAAAAGAAGAAAAAAAATTATGACAGGTAAAGTGTAATTGTTCAAACTTTTTAATAGCTTAGCCTATTAAGAAAATTTAAAATTGCCTGGGAAAATAGGCTTTCATGCAAAGAAATCCATGGAGACTTAGCTGAGAGGGAGCAATGTGGGTGAAGATGGCTCATTTTCACTCTAAACAAACAAACCTCAAAAACCTTGCTATAAATACTGTAGGTTCCCTTGAGAATTGTCCTTACCCAGGAAATATACTCTCACTGTTTCAAACAAGGTTATAGTTGAATTTAAATTCAAAGTTCTTAAAAAAAGACATCAAAATTTGTGAATTGACCTTTGATTAGCAAACAGTAATTTTCTGAAAAATATAATTTGGGTCAAAATATTTAGGGAGAAAATGCCCTCCACAATGAAAGAAGTTATTGGGTTTACACTTTTCTGTTTGCAATACTTTCCACAATGTCTTTGCACGTGAAGCAGTGAAACACAGAAAAACATCAGATTGGATACTTCAAACCAATGATTTCACATATCTAAGTAGCTCACAAAATATAATATCCTTATTAACATGATATAGTGAAGACTTCCCTTATTACATAAGCCAAAAAGTTTTGGGATCAGAAGAAGAATTGAACAGGGCTGGGAAGGTGGCTCAGTGGTAGAGTGCTTGCCTTGCATGCATGAGGCCCTGGGTTTGATTCCTCAGCACCACATAAGCAAAAAGAAAAAAAGCTGGAAGTGGTGCTGTGGCTAGAATGCTAGCCTTGAGCTGAAGAGCTGAGGGACAGTGCCCAGGCCCAGAGTTCAGGCCCTACGACTAGACCCCCCTCCCAAAAGAAAAGAAAAGAATTGAGCAAATTGAAAAGGTAAAAGTTAAGCAGTGGAGGGAGGCCAAAACTTTTTGATATAGACTGTGTTAACATTTTTGGTACCTAAAGTGATTTTTCAGAACCTATTTGGCTCACTACAATTCAGAAAATACTGAATGAAGACATGAAAATAAATTCCACATCCAAATAAAAGAGTTTAAAAAGAGACACCATGAAGATGTAGCACTGGGGTAGGCCTTATAGTCTTTCAGCTTCACCAGACTTGAAGTCAAGAAGCTGTGATTAATTGGAAATCAGACAAGAGCTAAGAGGAGGACATCGAAGTAGGACAAAGAAGTATTGTCCGTTGTAAGAGACACTGTCATTCAAGGTATGGGTGATTTAAGTCTGGTCTTCATGCACCTTGTTGAGCAAATGCAAGACCAAGAGAAAAATAATCCATTGAAATAATTTTACAAAGAATAACTTCACTGTTTCTGATATTGTATCTAAGGAGAGTATTAAGGGAGAAGATAAACGTGGAGTATACTTCGGTTTCCTTTAAGCATCTTGTTAGCAAAATATATCTTTGAGTTTAGAAGTGATTGAACCAAAAATTGGTGGAGTACTTATTTTTGTGGGCACTTTAGACACAGGAAGACTTTAAAGGTAAAAGAAAAAAGAAAAATGAATAGCTAAATATTTGTGATCATAGCCTCTTGGACTGGGCTTTTGGAGACAAAGTTTTACATTAAAGTTTGTCTTCATTAACCTAGATGTTGGGTTTTCGTGGCAACCAAACACAAGGGTGAAGTTTAAGGGACTTGCTTGGACACGTAAACAGCATGATAGAAAAAAAATGGCAAATAATATTTAGTGAATTACTTTGACCAATTACTTGCCAGAAAAAAGGAGAGATATAATTCAAAATCACTTGACTTAAAAGTATGAAAAAAGAGTAGTGCAGAGAGATGAGAGAAAACATAGAGAACTCTTTTGTCTCCAGTGGAGTAATGGGTTCTTGATCTTGTTTCTTCCATTCTATCTTCACAAGCTATCAAGTGTGTCTCAGAACTGGAGTATCCAGTTCAGACAAAGAAAACACAGAAGAAAATACTTGCAGCAGATATAGGTGATTTATAACCTTAGAAAATCTATTTAAATCTGATCAAAATTCTCCCCAAACCCCAAACTGCCCTTTTGAACAGCTTTGTTTGCCTTTCCCACGACTGCCCTTCATTAACTATTTAAAATTTTGAGAGATCATATTCATACTCTCTAGAGATTGCTGTTTGGTTGTGATTTTTGTGTGTTTTGTTTGTTGTGTTTTTTTTTTTACTGAATTTCAGAAGTTTGTGCAAGTGTGTTACAATTAAATATGTCCATCTAATTGTCCAATGCTCCTGGATCAGAGTCATTCCTTCGATCATTCTCAACCAACTCCTTCTCCAAGATTTATTTCAGATTTACTACTTCCTTTATCACATGTGTACATTGAGTATTCTAGCTTGATTTGCCTCTTGTTCCATTTTTCATTTATTCTATATCTTTACAATTATTCCTCCCTGGTTTCAACTTCCTGATAGTCATTCTGTTAAACTGTCTGTTAATACTTTGAAAGGTTTATATACATTCCATGGAGTTTCAATCCTGCATATACTTGAACTGATGTCCACTTATATTTTCATAATTCATTCATCTGCAATAACAATTTGCAAGACTGGAGACGTGAAGCACCTAGACATGATTTTATTCTCATCCATTTGGAAGATTAATCTTTAGTCAACAAGAAAGTTTAAAAATGGCTTAGAATGTATTCCTAACTACCAGTTTTTTTAAAATGGCTTTGTACAATTGTTTGCGATTATTTAATTTTACATGGGATAATATTTCCTACTACCTACAGGTTTTGCAAAAAGAAGAAAACTATAATTTACTACTATAGAGGAATATGATGGAAATAGAAGACAGATTTTATGTTCGTCACATCTCTGATGAGTACCCATATTCAAGACTTAAAAAATCATATTTCTTAGATAGGGAAACATATGTTAGACAGATAGGGAAACATAAAAAACAACGTATGATAAGGCAACTATTTTTGACTTTTTGAAATGTACCTTATGTGATGACATTTATTTTATTAACTAATGTTTTGGTTTGAAATATGAGTGGCTGATCTATTTAACACATTTCTGGAAGGCACCTACTGAACAAGACAAATGGTGAGGGGTATTATTTCTACACTTCAATGAATGGTTGAACCTGTTTGGCATTAGTGCTGGGTAAATAAATCAACTCTGTTGTAATTTGCTCCCTACACATGAAAAACTGTAATGTCATTAAGTATCATTTACTTGTCAAATGTTATTTTGGTGAATGATTTTAAAAAGTTTATTTGAAAAGTAATATACTTTCAGGAGATTAAATGTAGGTTATCATTGGTTTGCGAATGACAACATTTTTATACTACAGAACCAAGTTTTACTGAAGTACCAATGTTTTGAAGCACTAATGATATTCTCAATTAATATTTTACTGAATTGTATTTGACTTCTAAGTCATTTATCTAGCCTTGGTAGACCAATTATGAGTCTATCATTCCAGGAAATATTTTTTGTCCTACTTACTCTGTACTGAAATTTTTCATTAATCATTAGGGGAGGGATATTAAAAATACTTTTGTGACATTTGTGATCTTGTTCACTCATATGGGCTGGTCATTTGTAAATTGAAATTTTGAATTACTATTCATTTTCTCAGATTTTGTGATATCATCTTTCATTTTAAGATGCCTTGCACTTCACAATTGCTTACCGCTACTTTCTGTGTCTTAAGGAATTGGGGCCCTGAAATATAGGAAATGAGAAATTGAGATGAGTTTTCAATTATTTTTTGTTGGCATGTTGCATGGGCTTAGGTGAGAAGTCTTGCCCTTGTTATCTGATGATGCGGATAACTGGGACCTGGGATCCTAAGACTTGTGGGTCCTGCAGAAGAATAATAGCTTTTAGACATCATATCAGCAAAATTAGGGTATAATCAGTAGGAATGCTTCAGAAATATGGAGAAAAACATTTTGAGACCGGCGAGTTAAAACAATAAAGAGAGCAGCAGAGTAAAATCCCTTATAGATTAGAGGAAAACAACACATTTTTTTACCATGTGAATTCAAAAGACCAAGTACACTTAGAACATATCACAAGTTTATACCGAAGACATTGCATTGATACTTTTTATATTCTAATATATATTCTAAACCTATTTATTTATATTCCAATCTATTTATTGGCATAAATATCAATTTATTTGTCAAATTATCAATTAATTTTAGTAAGATTCACTGTATGAAATATACAATATAAAATATATATATTTATAAATATAAATACAAAATATATAACTATATATAATATGAGAAAATGTTTTGCATTGTTCTGTTATGGTTAGGGTATCAAAAGCAACTCTGTTTTAAAGTATTATTTCATTATCTCTACCTCAGTGTTTGGTAGAGTTAGACCTAATGTTTTACCATTTGTAGTTGTACAACCTAGAGGCAAGAGGAAACACTGTGATTAAACATTACCAATTTAAGGCCTAATATCGAGGAGAAACATATGGACTTCTCCTGGAGCAATGGAAATATTTGGTGAAAGAAAGTCAGTAGTGTGAGTTCCTGCCTGGTTGGATGGTAGACAGGCCAGGACACTAGGTAATCATGCATATGAACAATTTTTTCATCTTCTTGACTTTAGCTACTTTGAAATGGTAGGTATAATAAACAATTAGATTTTGATAAAATACCTTCTAGTCTGAATAGTTCTGTCTTAACCGTTCATCTCTCTATGATCCCTTGTAACATTTTAGTTTTGTTCCAGTAAGACAATCTATGCTGTCAGGGTAAGATATTCTGGTTGCTCTGTTCATACATGGAAGAAGGGTAAAGGGTCAGGTAGACATTTGTGACAGTAAGACCTCATTTGGGAAATTTTAAACTGCAGAAATTTAGAAGTAGCTCTTAAGCAAGGCTTATATTGAATCCATTAGCTCCACAAAGGTAACTCAGTTGATATATAAGTACTTGAAAAGCCATCACTTTTTTGGGGGGCTGGGAGGGCAGGTCGTAGGGCTTGAACTCTGAGCCTGGCCACTGCCCCTCAGCTCTTCAGCTCAAGGTTTGCGCTCTACCACTTGAGCCACAGTGCCACATGCCCCCAGCCCTAAATTATCCTGATTAATTTTCAGATAGAATCTGGCTTCCTACTTGTGTATGATCATAGGCACTATCCATTTGATGTTATTCTTCCTGGAAATTAGAATAACTGGTGCCTGGGATAGTGTATAGATCTTTCTGTCCTGTCTGGGCTTTATCCACTAGCCTCACAACAGTAGACTACCATACAGTCAGGATTTTCATAAGCTTATCATACCTGATTTTTAAAAAATCGTTGCATTTCCTGCAGGTTCTTGAATACTGAATTAATTTGTGTTTTCTTGGGTTCTTTTGTTTCATTTGAATATATGTGTTGACTTATTCCTCACTTTTCCTTTTCTTTCACTCACGTTCTTACGTAAAGTGCTGAGAAACCAATTCTTCTTTCTCAAGATAGTCAAGGTGAACATTATTTAGTCCAAAGCAATTTAAGTAATATTTAAACACCTGCATATTTATGAATGGTATATGAATGCTAAGCGCTGACAAGGGTCTTTTTATTTTCTCAGCCGTCTTTGGCATACACAGACAGATCATGAATTATATGCAGATAATAAAGCTACAGATGCTTGCCAGGAAGAGAAAAATCTATTACTAATTGTTTGATAGAGGATTCCTTCTCATGAAAGAAATATGCTGCTTGATGCAGGATTTCACAAAATCATATTGCTAGGAAGAACCTAAACAATCTCCTAACACTACAGATTTGAGGGAGATGAACTGACCTCCTGCATAATTTACTTTTGAGTCAAATAAAATCAGGCTTCCAAAAACAGAGTAGACTTTAGAGAAACACAGTGTAAATAGGTGCTTAGCTGTTTTTGTCAATTGGTGAACTAATACAGGGAAAGTACAGCAAGGTAAAAATATAAAGAACTTTGCATTGAAATACTCATTTATATGTGTGTGTGTGTGTGTGTGTGTACACGTGCGTGTACACACACGTGCATGTGCATGTGCTCCTGCATGTATTCATCATTCCTGAGGCTTGATAGTGCCTGGGCACTATCCCTAAGCTTCTGTGCCCAAGGATAGTGGTGTACCACTTTGAACAGAGGTGTCTTCAGATCTCAGCCTCCTGAGTAGTTAGCTAAGCTGATTCAGCCTCTGAGTAGCTAGTTAAATTCTTCTTGTCCTCTATGATTCATTGCTCTTTTATTCTTTCCTGAGGTAATCACAAGCCAAAGTCATAATATGTCTAATTGCTTTAAAAATACTATTACTGCTTGGCAGCAGGGGCTACAATCTATACGCTTAACTACTTAGGAGGCTTGAGAACAGAAACCAGGCCAAATTTTAGTGGACTTCCTTCTCAATCTATAGCTGGGTGTATTGGATCATTTCCACCATCCTG
This sequence comes from Dipodomys spectabilis, assembly GCF_019054845.1. NCBI lineage: Eukaryota > Metazoa > Chordata > Mammalia > Rodentia > Heteromyidae > Dipodomys > Dipodomys spectabilis. Next base: position 752,735 of record NW_024871151.1, on the reverse strand, counting down.
CACTATCTAGAGACTAAGATTGGAAGGACTGCAGGATCAAGGCCAGCCATGGTCGGAAGCTAGAAAGTTGGTGTGCAACTCTGATGCCATTGATGATGGGAAGGCTAAAAGGACAGATCAGGTGCATATTCTTGTGGAAAAGGAACCCCTATCCCAAAATTAACCACTGATATGACGCCAGCCTAGCAAGAACCATACCCCAAGTTGAAATCCCCATAATTGCCCACAACCAAAATAGGTATATACATTAACATCCAAAAACATATTACAATCTGTTCTTTGCTATAATATAATCTTTATCTGATTATCATATGATGTGACAGAATAGTTTCTTCATTTACTTATGATATATTTAAAAAGATCTAGAAAATTCTTTCTCACATATTAAGTGAAAACAAATGGCAAATTGCCTCATTCTTTACATATTTGACTACCACTAAAAATTCATCTAATGATTATTATAGTAATATATTCTGATTTATTACTTTACTTTGTAAGTTTTTAAACTTTTTGCTTCTCTGCTGAAGTTTAAGAATTCAAATAGTATCATCAAAGTATATTCCTCGGGTACTTGGGGGAGTTTTGTACAAGGTTTTTAACCGATGGCTTCTAAGAATTCTTAATTGGTATATTATTTGGTTTATTTTTAATTTCAAATTAATTTCATTGTAAAGGTTATGTACAGAGGGGTTACAGTTACATAAGTGAGGTAATGAGCACATTTTTTATGGAAAGAACATTGTTATCCACTCCATCGATTTTTTTTTTGTACACTCAAACAACTACTGATGCTTTTGCTGTTGCTATTGATCACTGGGTACTTTTGCTTTCTTTGTTCTTGCATTTTTTTTATTACAAAATTGATATACACTGGTTTTACAGTTACTTAATTTAACTAAAGAGTAAACTTCATTTTATTTTATAAATTTCAAATTTTGAACTTAATTATTTTCTTTTGTTTTTTGAGGTAATTCTTTTTTCAGAGTTGTAGGATTAGTTAATTTAATTTTGCATGATTTTTACACATGTAAATTATTCAGATATATATTTTGCTTTAAAAATGTTTAACATGTGAATTTCTAAGATTATTTTCTTAATTTTTATATGGTTGGTAAATTTAAATAAATTTATTTTCTTAAGGTACTAAACATATTTTTCCAGTTAACAAATACTTACTGTATTTTCAAGAAAGACAAACTTTATTATGAAGGGCTTCATTACCTGGTCACTTTTTTGTAAATATTTGTGCTTGAATTAAAAAAAAAAAGTTTAATCTGGGCATGGTGATTTGTGGCTTCCATTTTCTAGCTATGGTAGGAACTGCAAGTAGGGTTTATAAATAGGGAGAGCCTGAGAAAATATGAGACCTTAGTACAAAAATATCCAGAGTGGGGCTGGGAAGGTGGCTCAGTTGTAGAGTGCTTGCCTTGCATGAAGCCCTGGGATTGATTCCTCAGCACCACATAAGCAAAAAGAAAGAAGCTGGAAATGGCGCTGTGGCTCAAGTGGTAGAACACTAGCCTTGAGCTGAAGAGCTGAGGGACAGTGCAAAGGCCCTGAGTTCAGGCCCCACAACAGGCCCCACAAAAAAATATCCAGAGTGAATTAAAAAAAAAAAATATCCAGAGGGGTTCCGGGAAGATGGTGGAAGAGAAGCTGGAATCTGAACAAGCTCTCTCATAGAAAGCAGTTTTAGAGTTCCAGTGAATAGTCTTAGGCCAGAGAATCACACCAAGTGTGCCATCACAGGACAGAGAGTTAGACAAGAGAGGGAAAGCCAAGGCAAGAAGACACATCTGAGCGCTTGCTAGCAGCTGCCACGGCGGCAGCGGCGGCAGGGTCCCAGCGGAGACCGCACCCGGGGCCATACCTGAGCACTCACACAGAGAGTCTGGGACGAAGGAGCCAGACGCAGCGAGCGAGCGGATTCTACTCAACACCAGCAAGAACCAACAAGGAGCGGACATCTTCATCCTGCAGTTTTCAGACCAGAGAAGACCCAGGATCCAAGACTCGGCGTGAGTAGAAGCTCGACGTCCTCACTCCTTCTCAGGGAGCAGAGGAGGGAAGACCACCCCTCCCCCACCCAGCACCGGTGATCTCCATCTTGGATACCGACAAAGCTCAGAGGAGCTGCCAGCTCCAACTCAGGCCTTGGAATAAAACGAGTCATTTAGCAGGTCACAAGAACTTAACGGCAAAGTGACCTGCCAGACTCAGCTCCATCCAGGGAAAAGTCACCCAGCTCAGGCACCAGCCATTGGAGTGGCTTTCCTCACTGGGTAACCAGAGCCAGAGGCTGCCCCTCCCTCTAGCAGCCTCATCAATCAATTGAAAAACAGAAACCCTGAGAATGGCTCCAGGCTGGGCTCTGTGAGTTTTTTCACAAAATAGCCCCAGGGAAAAGCTACTGTTTGTTGAAAGGCCTCAACTCTACCCAGAACCTAGCCTCACCACTGCATCCCACTCTTTTCTGATTCTCAAAGCAGATCACCCTCCCATTAAACTAATCTGGGAGGGGATCTCAAAATCTTGGGTAAAGCAGAGCATTTTTCTGCCTGTTCCAACAAACTGACTTAAGAAACCAATCAAGCCACAGGACCTCAAGCCAACCAGAGACTCGAACAAGAGGCTGGTTACAGACAAAAGGGAGATACAAGATTCTTCCCACCCCTCCCAAAAAAATCAAAAAAAAATCAAAGAACTTTTTTTTTCTTTTCTTCTTCTTTTCTTTCTTTTTTTTTTCTTTCTTTTTTTTTTTGGTACCATATATATATAAAAAATTTTTTCCTTTACTAAAACTTTTATTAATCTTTAATTTTTGCCTTTTGTGAAAAAATAATTGTTTTCCAGTAACTTTTTTTTCCTCTTATAATTTTTATTTTAGGAATAAGTGAATGTGCGTTTTCCGTTCTTTTCTTGTCTTCTTTCCCTTTTACTTTCTTTTTTAACTATCTTTTTGTTTTTTGTCTAGCTCTACTGAACTTCTGATCTTTTTTTCCCCCTTTCTTATCCTTTTCACCTTTTCCTCTCTTTTGATCTTCTTTATGTGACTTAACTCTTGTCCTGCACATCCTCAGATAAACCCGTAGTTAACTAGTAGACCCTATCCCCCATTGTGTACACACTTAATCCACAAATTTATTACTCAATTCAAAACCTCTGAGACTTAAATTCCTTAATAGCAGTACTACGTCTTTATACCTATATAATATTTTAAGCATTTTTTTAACTTTTTCACTTCTCCTCTATGTCCCTTCCCTTCTCTTAATATACTCACATTCCTCTCTAAATAGATGGTCTTTTAATCTCCATAACAATATTAATTTTTACGTTTCTATTTTTTTCTGGTCTCTTTTCATTTCCCTTTCCCTTTCTTCTTTTTTTCTCTCTCTCTCTACATGCATCCTACCCAACCTAATTCCTGCATTGGGATTAGGACATAGTTAACTCTCCCTGTGCCTCCCCACACCAATCTATTCCTATTTTTTACCCACATCTCTCACTAACCCTAATAATTTCTGGTTTTCCAAATTCTTCTATGCGGTTCGAAGCCCATTGACATATAGTTATTTGATGTTGAATAGATGTATCTGTTGAACTAGATTGTATCTGTAAACTATTGACTGTACAAATGCAAACTTTGATTGATGGTTGCCTCAAGATAGTGTTCTAGCACAAAACTGGTGCTATTTTCATCTCAAATGGGCAGAGTAAGCCGGAAAAACACAAGAAAAATGGCAAATCCGGATATCTCAATTCCCAATCTTCATAATCAGGGGTCAGAACAGATAATGAATAATCCAGAGGAGAGTTCCCAAATAGCTCTACAAACACTGCTGGCAAACATGATAAATGAGAAGTTTGACAAATTACAAAGGACTCTGTATGAGCATGAAAGTGAGAGAGAGGAGGCATCCCAAAAGCTTATACAGGAATATCATAAGGGTGAGGAAGCTACTCAAAAACTGATACAGGATTTGCGTGAACAACTTGAGAATACTCAAAGAGAAAGGGAGGAATGGCATGAGCAGGCTGAGAACACTCAAAGAGAACTGCAGGAATCCCACGAACGGGAGGAAAGAGAACTACAGGAATCCCACGAACAGGAGGAAGCTAATCAAAGAGTAATACAGGAATTGAGAGACCAGGTAGAGAATACACAAAGATCACTAAAGGCATTCATGGAATCCATTAACTAAGAACAGAAAGAAGTCAGGGAGACCACAAAGGGAATACTGAATGGAACCCAACAGAAGGAATGGGAGTCCAAAGAAACCATAACCAATCAACTAAGTGATTTGAGAACAAACACTGAACACCAAATTAAGGAAGTAAAGAAATTCATACAAGACCTAAAACAGAGCTTCAACAAAGAACTTGAAGCCATCAAAGCTGACCAATTAGAAGGAAAAGAGATAAAAAACAAAGTGGAGAGTCTTGACAGCAGGTTAGACCATGCAGAAGATCGAATCTCAGGGATTGAAGACAGCCTAGATATTATAGAGAAAGAACATACAACCATCCAAGACAAGTCCAAGAAATATGATAGATCTATCCAACACCTGGAAGACACCATCAGAAGGCCTAATCTAAGGATAATGGGTGTAGAGGAGCAACTAGAAACAGAAGTTAATGGTCTAGGAAATTTGTTTAACAGGATCCTAGCAGAGAACTTCCCAAACATACAAAAAGATAGGCCTATTCAGATACAAGAAGCTTTTAGAACCCCAAATAGACCAGACCAAAATAGGACATCCCACCGCCACATTATAATCCACACAGGATCAACTCAGAACAAGGAAAAGATGCTTAAAGCTGTCAAGGAGAAAAGGGTAATCACCTCTGAAGGTAAACCAATTAGAATCACCTGAGATTTCTCAGCAGAGACAATCAAAGCAAGAAGAGCCTGGAATGATGTATGCCATGCCCTAAAAACAAACAACTATCAACCAAGAATACTGTACCCAGCTAAACTCTCCTTCATAACTGAAGGCCAAATAAAAACCTTCCATAGCAAAGAAAAATTGAAACAATACATCTCCACCAAACCAGCCCTACAAAAGATTCTTAAAGATGTCCTACACATAGAAAACCAACAAGACCGCAATAAAGGCCAAGAAACTGCACCCAAACTGAGAATCCAAGAAACATAGGAAGAACCCTGTTTTTACAGCCCCCAAGAAGGTGGTAACATGGCAGGAACTCCCAAATACCTCTCAGTCCTATCTCTTAACATTAACGGACTGAACTCTCCAATTAAGCGACATAGACTGTCTAGTTGGATTAAAAAACAAGACCCTTCTATCTGGGCCTGCAGGATTCACATCTTACGGGTAAAAACAAACACATTTTCAATGTTAAAGGCTGGAACAAAATCTACCAAGCAAACGGCCCCCATAAACAGGCGGGAGTTGCAATCCTAATATCAGATAAAATAGACTTCAAATTAAAATTCCTGAGAAGAGATAAAGAAGTTCGCTACATACTAATTAAAGGATCTCTCCTTCAGGAGGATATTACAATTCTAAATATCTATTCGCCAAACAATGGAGCACCCAAATTTATCAAAGAAACACTACTTTCCCTCAAATCCCATATAGATCCAAAGACATTAATTGTTGAGGATTTTAACACACCACTATCCCCACTAGATAAATCAACTCGGCAAAAACTAAACAGAGAAACCGCAGATCTAAACAGCTGCATAGATCAACTAGACTTAACAGACATCTACCGAACATTTCACCCAGCAGCATCAGAATACGCGTTTTTCTCAGCAGCACATGGAACGTTTTCTAAAATAGACCACATTTTAGGCCACAAAGCAAACTTGTCTAAATTCAGAAACATTGAAGTTATACCTTGCATCCTCTCTGACCAAAAGGGAATAAAATTAGTACTCAATACCAAAAGCCACCAAAGAAATCCGGCATCAGATGGAGGCTGAGCAACACACTGCTGAATCATGAGTGGGTCATGGAAGAGATTAGAAAGGAAATTAAAATGTTCATGCTATTCAACAAAAATGAATACACAAATTACCAGCTCCTCTGGGATACAGCAAAGGCAGTACTCAGAGGCAAGTTTATAGCTCTGAGCTCCTATATCAACAAATTGGAGAGATCTGAAACTAACAATTTAATGACACATCTAAACCTCCTTGAAAAAGAGCAGCAAGATAAACCCCAATCCAGTAGACGGAAAGAAATAATCAAAATTAAATCAGAATTAAATGAATTAGAATCCAAAAAAACTATAGAAAGAATCAACAAAACAAAGAGTTGGTTCTTCGAAAAACTTAACAAAATTGACAGACCCTTAGCAAATCTTATCAGAAAAAGAAGAGAACACACCCAAATTAGTAAACTCAGAGATGAGAATGGAAACATCACCACGGAAACAACCAAGATTCAGAACATTATAAGGAAATACTTCTCAAAACTTTATGCTACTAAGTTTGAGAACTTGACAGAAATGGACCTTTTCCTAGCAAATATTGACATGCCAAAACTAAACCAAGATGAGTTAAACTATTTTTACAGACCCATATCAAGCACTGAAATAGAAACAGCAATAAGAGACCTCCCAGCTAAGAAAAGTCCAGGACCAGATGGTTTTACAGTGGAATTTTACAAGGCCTTCAAAACAGAGCTCACACCAATATTCCTCCAACTCTTCAATGAAATTGGAAGAGAAAGCTCACTACTGAACACATTCTATGAAGCTATCATAACCCTCATCTCAAAACCAGGGAGGGACTCATCAAATAAAGAGAACTATAGACCCATTTCTTTGATGAATATTGATGCAAAACTTCTCAACAAAATTTTGGCCAATCGACTTCAACAATTCATCCAAAAAATCATACACCACGATCAAACAGGATTCATTTCAGGGATGCAAAGCTGGTTCAATATACGCAAATCAATTAATATTATTCATCACATCAACAGGAGCAAGAATAAGAACCACATGGTTATCTCAATAGACGCAGAAAAAGCATTCGACAAGATCCAACACCCCTTTATGATGAAGGTTTTGGAAAAATTAGGAATCCATGGAACATTCCTCAATACAATAAAGGCTGTATATGACAAACCTACAGCCAGCATTATACTCAATGGTGAAAAACTAAAGCCATTTCCTCTTAACTCAGGAACAAGACAAGGATGCCCACTCTCTCCACTTCTCTTCAATCTAGTATTAGAATGCCTAGCTACAGCAATAAGACAAGATGCAGTCATAAAGGGGATCCAAAAGGGAAAGAAGAAATAAAACTCTCCCTCTTTGCAGATGACATGATCTTGTATGTAAAGAATCCCATAGACTCCACTCCCAAATTACTCAAGCTGATTCAAAACTTTGGCAAAGTAGCAGGTTATAAAATTAACCCCCAAAAATCAATGGCTTTTCTGTATGCCAACAATGAGAAAAGTGTGGCTGAAATTAGGAAAGCAACTCCATTTGTAATAGCCCCACAAAAAATAAAATACCTAGGAATTAACTTAACCAAAGAAGTGAGGGACCTCTATGATGAAAACTTTAAAATCTTGAAAAAGGAAATCAACTCAGAACTAAAAATATGGCAAAGCCTCCCATGCTCCTGGATTGGAAAGATTAACATCGTGAAAATGGCAATACTTCCCAAGGCTATCTACAAATTCAACGCAATACCTATCAAAATTCCAACCTCATTCTTCAAGGAAATAGAAGAGGCAATCCAAAATTCATATGGAACAATAAAAGACCCCGAATAGCAAAAACCCTTCTCAACGGAAAGAACACTGCTGGAGGAATATCAATACCAAATTTCAAACTCTACTATAAAGCCATAGTAATCAAAACAGCTTGGTATTGGCATAAGAATAGACCTCAGGACCAATGGAATAGAATTGAAAACCCAGAAATGAACCTACAGACCTATAGCCATCTAATCTTCGATAAGGGAGCTAAAACAATAGAATGGAACAAAGACAGCCTCTTCAGTAAATGGTGCTGGCAAAACTGGTTAACTACATGTAGAAAACTAAAGCTAGATCCTTATATATCACCCTGCAGCAGAATCAACTCCAAATAGATCAAAGACCTCAGAGTCAAAGCAGACACTCTGAAAACGTTACAGGACGGAATAGGAGAAACCCTAGGTCTCCTTGGCTCAGGCCGAAATTTTTTGAATAGATACCCGGAAACACAACAAATCAAAGAAGTTTGGACAAATGGGATTGCATAAAGTTGCAGAGCTTCCGCAGGGCAAATGACATAGCTAGCAAGATCAATAGAAAGCCCACGGATTGGGAGAAGATCTTTACTAGCCATACAACGGACAAGGGTCTCATATCTAAAATATACTTGGAACTCAAAAAATTAAACCCCCCAACAACAAATCCTCAAAGAAACAACTGCCCAATAAATAAGCGGGCGAAAGACTTAAAGAGAAACTTCTCTGAAGAAGAAAGAAGGATGGCCAATAGACACATGAAGAAATGTTCAACATCCCTAGCCATAAAAGAAATGCAAATCAAACAACATTGAGATATCACCTCACTCCAGTTAGAACGGCAAAAATCAGGAACTCTAACAACAGATGCTGGAGGGGATGTGGACAGAAAGGAACCTTACTTCATTGTTGGTGCGAATGTAATCTTGTTCAACCACTTTGGAAAGCAGTATGGAGGTTCCTCAAAAGACTTCACTTAGAGCTCCCCTATGACCCAGCAATTCCACTTTTGGGCATTTAGGCAAATGTTTACAAACAAGACCACACTAAAGCTACCAGCACAACAATGTTGATTGCAGCATTATTTACCATAGCTAAGATATGGAACCAACCCTGATGCCCCTCAGTAGATGAATGGATCAAGAAAATGTGGTATATATACACAATGGAATTCTATGCCTCCATCAGAAAGAATGACATTGCCCCATTTGTTAGGAAATGGAAAAACTTGGAAAAAATTATATTAAGTGAAGTAAGCCAGGCCCAAAGAAACATAGGTCCCATCGTTTCCCTTATTTGCAATATCTAGTATATGTATGAGTCAAGCGGAAAAGGTCAGATAACGTGATGTCAGGAAAATGAACCCTTAGATATGTATTTTAATGTTTTTTTCTTTCATGCATGTGTTTCTAACGCATTTATGAGATTATCTCTTTATGTCCCTCCCCGACAGTATAACCCCTGCTTTCACTATATTTGATGTCAGTATAACTTGTGGAGGAGATGAGGAAAAACCAGTTGTTTGAGGATACAGGTGGACCTGTTGCAACAATGAGAAGTACAAGTTGACATGTCCAAAACGAGCTTTACAACGTCGGTGCGGGGGGGTGGAAGGGGGGGAAGGAGAAGGATTGGGATTGGGGGGGAGGGTGGAGGCTGGGAAGGGATGTGAAGGGTAAACCAAAGAAGGAGGCTGCAATGCTTTGTAAGAAATGTACGCATTATCCTGCCCATGTGATTGTAACCCCTCTGTACAGTATGTTCACAAATAAAATTAAATTAAATTAAAAAAAAATATACAGAGTGAAATGAATAGAGATATAGCCATCCCTAGCGCAATATAGAGCACCTGGTTTTCATATTCTAAATCTTGAGTTAAAACTCCAATAACATCAATCTTTTGTAAAAATAAAAGGATACATGTTTCAAAATGTTTATTGTTTAAAACTCTTTGCAAAGGTTCTCATGTCTTCTATTTCTTAATTTTCAATTTACTTACTCTATAAAAATCCAAGTATATCGTGACTATTTTATTTCTACTAAATTTTAAATAGTACAAACAATCCTATGATTCAATATATTAACCTACTTTTACTATTTGTGATAATTTACTCTGTTAATATGATAATATCAATATTCCAAAGGTGTGTATGTGTTGTGTGTGTGTGAGTGTTTATGTGGTTTGTGTGTGTGTGTGCTTTGTATGTACTTTGTAATGCTTCGATGATCACTCTATTGTTTCACATATGCTGGGCCAAGTTTTTACCACTGAACTATACTGTCTAGTTATAATATAAGTATTGTTTTAAATTATGACTTTTAAATTTTCATTCCTAGTATGTTTCTTTCAAAATTATATATGATAAAATGTGATCCATATTCTATCCATGATAACAATTTTTATTCTTATTTTATTGTTTTTTAGAATATTTCCACTGCTTTTCTACTTCCAAACTCTTGTGTTTGTTATTGATAAAGGTTTTACTTTTCTACTTTTCTCTCTTCATTCTTTTTTCCTTTAGAGTTTATCTACTCTTTCTTTTATTTCTTTGGAAATTAGTGATCATATTCTTATTACAATTTCTTTACATTGTAACAGGTCTATATAATGCTTTATTTTCTATTTTATTTTTTCCCATCTTCTTTGACTCTTAGTCCACACTATTAGGTAGAATGAAAAGAAACTTGATTCAGAATACTTTGATTATTTTCCTCCTTCTCTTCTCTGAAGTCTTTCTGTACTTAGAAACACAATAGCATTACATATATCTCCTACGTAGTTCATCATTCTATTCTATCCCCTCTCACTCTACTCTGTAGTACAGTTCAAGTCGTTATCATTCAACTTTATTATGCTATAGGGTTAACTAAATCTTAACTCATTCCTAAATTTATTTTAGATGCTTCAAACATTCTCTATAGACATTTTTCTCTATATAATATCTGGGGTCTTGTGTTTTCACAAGGTGCAAAATGTGAGTGACTATCAAACATCTAGATATCTCTGTAGAATATTGGTCCACCTGTTCAATAAACTTGTATGTAAATTCAAGGAATACAGCTCAGTCAGAACAATTTTGTAAAATGGTGTAGCTTGAGCCCTCATACTAGTTTTGAACCTTATTACCATGTTTAGTAGTAAAAGAACAGACACATAGAAGAATGTAACAGATTTATCAAAAATAAATTCTTAGTTTTATGGTCAATAGATTTTGTAGAGAATGCCACGACTTCATGAAATAAAAATAGAATCTTAAATGGGTGTATTGACACCATTGCATCTCTAGATTTAAAATGATCTTAGACTACTACCTCAAACCTTATACAAAAATTTAAAATAAAAAATGATTATCAAACTAAATGTGAGATGTAAATACCTATAAAACATAAATATACAAATTCATGACATTGGCTCAGTAAAGGTTTCTAAAAATTTGGCATGTAAAGCATTAGAGGCTAAAGATAATCAAGAATTAACTGGTTAGTATCAAATGATAACCTTTCATAATTCTATGAAAGTAATGAAAGCATATCCAACAGATAGAGCACACATATTTGTTAATGCTACAATGTTAATGTTACAATGATCCTGAGTCTTAAGTAAATTCATATCTTTTAATTCTATATAAAATTTTTCCTGAACAGGAGATTTCTTAAAGAATATATGTAAATTAGTAGTTAATAGGGGGAGCATATGAAATAATTTAGTATCTAAGAATAAAGAAAAAAGAAAATTCACTAGTATGACCATAATATAAAAAAATGACACAAAATATAATAATGCATTTGTGGAGAAATGGATATACTCCACATAGCACAATGATTTGTATAATACTGCAATCATTTTAGCAAGCAAGTTTTCAAGTCTTCATAAGGTTAAAGAGAATTGTATATTATTCATCCATTACACTTCTATGTATGGATTAAAGAGAAGTAAAAAAAAATGTTTGGACAGGGAATGTAGTTCATTTACAGTGCACTTGAATAGTATGTGTGAGATCCTGGAAATAATCCCCCAAAACAAATTTGAAAAGACACACTATAGAGGATATATGCTGGACAAATTCCTGTAACTGAATTTTATATCTATTTTAATGTCTGTTCTAAAATTTACAGCATTTCTATTTGAAGAAATGTAAGTTTGTGAAACTTTGGCCTGGAATACCTATAATTGTACAATTCACTTCCAAAGCACTAAAATGAATACAATAAAAGGAGATAATATATTGCATGTGAATTTCATGTCAGCAAAAAAAAATTGTTAAAAATACTTCACACAAATTGCAGAATACCTGAAAATATGTTTTCGGTGTTGGCTAAAAATTCTTTTAAACTACAGCTTTTACAATGAAGATGTGATTTCTGTTTATTTTGAGGTTTTTTTGGTCCACTTTTTTGTTTATGCAGAGATAACTCAATCAAAAAGTGCATGTGATAACTGGAATATCTAGGAATTATGCATCACTTAATTAATTGATAACCTTTTCTGGAAGAAACTTTTAGCAAATGACAAAATACACTAATCTATGTATTTGCATTTTATGAAACCTAAATGCTACTTGCTCAATCCAAATGCTTTTTTCTACTTTGCTAGGAAAAAAGTATTCTCAAGATAAGAGCAAACAGCAGTGAAAAGAAGCAAAATACACAATCATGTTGATTTATTTGTGGAAATAACAAATGAAATAAAACAATTCCAGTTAAGCAACCCCAATGTTAGTATCTATGAAGATGTTCCTGAATGCCAACAGACATTGATTTTTGTTTTTGGAGTTTTAATTTCTACTAACATATGAAAACTAGAACACGAAAACAAATATAGTCTTAAAGCAAACCAGCCTTGGAATAATTTTCTTAATTGTTTTGAAATCACAAAAGAATTGATACCATTGAGGAAATGATCATTTCCTATGGAATTAATTTAAAAATGTTTATCACTTATTATAATTCAAAAACCAAACAAGAGTAATTTTATATAATCATTACAAATATCATTTTATTACTATTATAAAGTAGAATAAAAGACCAGTCCAAATATATTATTCTTCTTCTTAATTTCTAATCATTACCTAGATATCTCAATCTAAATAGTCATGTCTTTAACATAGATGTAAATATTCTATAATTTTTACTTAACATTTTTCCGGGGCATGTATTCATGTTTCTAAAAAATGTTCACAGCAGTTAAAAGATGCTTTTGTGAAATTAATGTGATATATATTGTTGTTGTTGTTTGCAAGGCCTGACCATTGTCTCTAAGCCTTTTTATGCTCAAAGCTAGCACTATACAACTTGAGGCACAGAGCTAATTCCTGTTTTTAGTGGTTAATTGGAGATAAAAATCTAACAAGTACTTTTCTGTGTGGACTAGTTTTGAACACAATTCTAAGATCTAATTACACAGAATAGCTCGAATTATAGGTTTGAGTCACTGGCACTTGTTTTGATGTATTTATTTAATTTTAATTATGTCTTAAGATTTTTTCATATAATGTACATCATTCTACACAAAAATTTGGATATATGTATATATTTCTGATGACAATCTCCAAAAATGTATGTCTTTCTACACATTTTATATACATATATATATATATATATATATATATATATACATATATATATATTTCTGAAGACAGACTCCCTATAAAACTTTATGCTACTATTTTTGATCTTTTTTAATTTAAAAGATATGCAGTCTATTTTTCCTACAGTTTCCTAGAATAAAATAACTAATATTTAAATAGAATGTAGAGTTTATTATTTTCAAGGGAATTTTCGATATACCCATGATATTGTAGTAGCATTTACAGTATATTACTTGAAATAATTCTGTTCAAACTCTTAAATATTTTTGTGTAGTGGTGGGGATAGAGGAAGTTAATTCATACTGGTTAGGAATTTGCAATACTTCAAAAATCTATTCTACAATTTGTTATAAGCATATAGTCAAGTTACCTGTTATGGTTTAGTTTTTTATTTCTTTTTTTGTTCTAAATTTTAATATGGATGCATGCACAGTGGTAACATTAAAATTATTAATCAACAGACAAATAATTGCAAAATCACAAATACATATCAGACTTTCAATAGTTAGCACTTATGATGCTAGTAATAATTTTGGTGAAGATGATGATGACCACAGTGTACCCTGATAATTACAATATTGTGATTGAAAAGGAAAAGACTTCACACATTTTTGAAGCTAGATTTCCCACATTGAATACATGGTAATAAACAGCGTTAGATTACATACAGTATGAATAACAAGAGGAGAGTTTCAATATCAAGAAATAGAACCACATTAAACAGGTAGAGACAGTAAAACCCTAATGTTATTCCTGCAGTCTCTCTAATTTATACTCATTTTTCCTGGTGGTATTATTTTCTTATAAATAAATTCGTTAATTTGCACATTTTGATGGACTAAGATGTAGTTTTCAACTTAGTGTGATTAGTTCAAATAACATTCTCACATAGACACTATTCTATAACCTTGTTTTCCAATGATATATTGAGTATGTTCTTCAATACAGCTGTAAACATATGACACAATTTACATAACACCACTTACATATCTGTAGTTACCTTAAAAAGACATACACCTTAGAGCCAGGAGGTGAAATTTATTTTTATTTCTCCAGGAAACAATTTGTGACTTTATACCAACAAACTGAATTTGACTCTTTCCATATTTGTAAGGTAAGGTGGAAAATGTAAGGACTCTGGAGTTCAAGCCCCATGACCAAGAAAAGTAAAAAGGGAAAAAAGGCGGTAAAGCAACATTTTAAAGCAAAAATTGTCTAGAAATAAAATTATAACAGCCCCTGAACTGGCAAAAAAAAAGATGAAAATGAAATTGCCTTCAACCATTCATTTAAACAATCTATACTGAGGGCATGCTATTGGAGCTCACATCACTAACTAGAATTTGAGAAGATCACAGTTCAGAACCAGTGTGCAAGGAACGTAATAAGATTCTCATATCATCCTAAGCCTGGCATGCTGCAATGCATTTGTGATCGAGTTACTTGGCAGACAGAGGCGAGGAACTTAGCCTCTGTTCAGCCCTCAGCAAAACTGATAAGTCAATGAGCAAATAACTAAATTGAAAAAAGATTGTTCTAATGGTAGAATACTAGTTCAGCCAACAAGATATCTAAATTCATACTCACTTCCTAAAAGAGGAAAAAGGGGAAGAAAGAGGAAAGAAAGAGAAAGAAAAGAGAGTAGAGAAGGAGGAGGAGAGAAGGGAAGGAAGGAAGCAAGGAAGTTAGGAAGATAGGAAGGAAAGAAGGAAGGAAGGAGGGAAGGAAAGAAGGAAGGAAGGAAGGAATGAAAGAAAGAAGGAAGGAAGCAAGGAAGGAAGGAAGCAAGGAAGGAAGGAAGGAAGCAAGGAAAAGAAAAGAAAAGAAAGAAATGGTGGAATAAAGAATGGGAGGGAAAATGAGAGGTATAAATAAAAACCTCAGCATGTGTTAGATGTTAATAATGACACTAAATCATTATAGCTATAAATGCCATCATTTAATTCCCTGGGAAGAGACATTTTGTATCAAGCCCTATTGTATGGACTTGGAATCCCTGAAGGGCCACCAGAGACCATGACCAATGCAAACAGCAAAAGAGTCATATATTTGCAAGCTTAAGCTTGATTCTTGGCACATCCGGTAACCAGTAACGCTGAGTCCCCGAGCACAAAATCAGCACAGCTTTTATAGTATTGAACAAACAAGTTTAGGAAACTTCCACACAAGCAGTTACATGATTGTTTTGAGTCCACGGTAACCACATTGCCCTTTTTCTGAACTATTGGTATGTTCTGTTCCTGGAAGACTTGGGCAACTGTTCTGCTTTCTTAAGTTTGGGCAGGGTTGGTGGCAACCTGTGGTTTTTTTCTCTCTCTTGGGGTTACTCTGAGGGAAGCCTAGCACAAGTTGGTGGGGGTAATCTTAAATTGGAGTTACTGTGGCTCTTCATTCTCTCCTCTTCTAGAGCATCAGTGACCAATCATGGTCCCTTAATTGGCATAGTCTTCTATATTTACAGTTTGGTATTGGGATCTCAGAAATAATAGATGGACTGTGCTGATCTACAGGGTCTACAAGGTCCAATTGTGAGTAACAAAAATTAACAGTACCAAAGGTCCTTACATTTTCTTCCAGCAATCCTGACTCCGTATACCACAGCTAACTTACCTTTATACCAGCTGAACTCCTAAGCTCCAATTTTAAGACATACTCATACCATTTGCTACATACTTAAACTTTCTGAGGTTTGTCTTCTTTACAAACACTTTAAGACAATCCTTACTTTTTAAATCCTTTCTTATCTAGAGGATATCAATTTTTCCCCAATTCCTTCCTAAGACTTTCTTTACTACACTCCTATTCTTTACAGTTCCTTGAGCTCCTTTGTGACTAGAGTTTAAAACCGCAAATTTTTCCTTTTATTTGTGGAACCAAGTTATCTTAGAAAGCCTTAAGGCACCAGTGGGATGAAAAGCTTGCGAGACTTTAAGGCTAAGATTAGGGATGGGTCTCACTCATCCTCTTACCACTATAGATTAAAAAAAAAATTCTTTCCTCTATCTTTTAAACACACCCAGGAGGAAGCAGATAATTACCATACCAGAGCCAAACTAGGCTGTAACCCTGAAGTGCCTAAGGCAAGGCAGTGATATCCTTGCCCCAAATATCCACTGTGGGAGTAGAGAGGTTACTGGATATCACCAAAATAATGTCCCACAAGATCTTAGTTTTAGCAGCTTTCAACCAGGAAGCATTCTCAGGTGATGGAATCAGGCAGGAGTTCAGTCTACTTTTGCCAGGGTGGAGATGGTCTGGGTCATGATGTAGATTTCCTCCAGGTCACTGTCAAGCTGTCGTTGAAATTTACTCATTAGGGTGTGCAGCAGCAGCAGCAGCAGCAGGGACTCTCTGTGGCTTCAAGGGACAGTCACACCTGGTTCTGGGCTGCAAATTCCTACAAAGACTGGTTAAGGATTCATTGCATAGGCTTGGCAGGCTATGACTCAACTAATTTTTTTAAGACTATTTACACAGTAGCCCAAGACAATTAACCAAGATGACAATTTTTTAAACTAGATTATAATTTTAATAAGATTAGGATTTTCTAGGCAGATATAGAGGGCTCAGGCCTGTACTATTATTTCCCATGCCTTTTCCTTCTATCTATTCTGTCTATTTTGTCACATTTTTGAAAAAAATACTCTGGTCCCTTGTTCTTAAATGGGGATGATGGGCGAAGATTCATCTTCTGTCACTTCTTCAAGCTGACTCAGGGGTGCAGATCCTACCTAACCAGGAA
The DNA here is from genome assembly GCF_019054845.1 of Dipodomys spectabilis. Lineage (NCBI taxonomy): Eukaryota > Metazoa > Chordata > Mammalia > Rodentia > Heteromyidae > Dipodomys > Dipodomys spectabilis. Next base: position 735,685 of record NW_024871151.1, on the reverse strand, counting down.
CCTATAATCTTAGCCTATTTTACAAAGAGGTTACCAGGGTTAGATGTCAATAAGAACAACATTTTAACTTTTGACAAATGTACAGACCTTTTTTTCTGGCTATAGCAATGCTACTTATTTAGCCTTCTGCTTTGCAAAAAGATCTTTCAGGTTGGCTTAGGAATGTGATCTTTTGTAATCCTAACAATGTCTGAGTTACCTACGCAGGCCTTCAGACATATATCAATAGAAAAACCTCTCCGGTATACAAACTTTTCCTGAGCAGATGAATTTCATGAAGCTGGTGTCAGCTCAAAAGTTACTGCCAATTAGAGCTTTTGGCAGTAACATCGGTTGGGTTCTAAACTATCCTCCACATTTTACAACCTTAGCCTTTTAGTACTATCACAGATGACTGACAAGTTCCTGTCCCTTACAAGGTAGATAGTCATAGACATTAGGCTTGCTTACAAACTATCTTTCCATGACCTCCTGGCTCTGACCAATTTTTGAAGGTCCACACACAAATGACTCTAGGATCTGACATTATTTCTGCCATCCATGCATAGGCTTACAGTATCTGGATGCTCCTCAATTGCTTTCATCTAAGTAGTCTCTTCTACACACTGGGAAAAATGCCTCATTGGCATTTCTCTTAGTTGGTTGCTGGACTTGAACTTGGAGCCTGAGTGCTGTCCCACAGCTCTACAGATCAAGGCTTACACTCTGTCACATTGAATCCTAAAGTAGGTCTGCTTGCTCTTTCAGCCTTCTGGTGGCTGAGTAGAGGTGACAGTCTCACACGGACTTTTTCTGCCCCGGCTGAATTCAAACCAGTTACACATCAATGAGTCTCATAAAAGGCCACTTTACTCCAATTAAAAGCAACGGGGGGGGGGGTCAACATAGAAGTAGTTTTAAGCATATTCTTACCTGAAACATATTAAGAGCCAAAGTTACGTCTGACAAACTGACAAAAATCCTCACTCCTTTTTTTGGGCCTGATGAGAACTGTTACAAAAAACCATGAGAGCAAACTGAAATAGGAATTAAGCAATTATTTTGGTAATCCTAATTTTTCCTTTCTGCACTTTGAGGCAAATGTTTAGAACAATTATACATTTAAACTTTATATACAGAAACCCATTCCTAATTTATAAGCCTCCTATTAATCTGTTTTAATATTCTATACTTTAGTTTTTAGTTGCATTTTGAAAAATCCTTTGAACTTTCAAGGCTAAGTGTGTCACTAATTTCCTCTTGGCTGCTTGTTTGAAAACAGATACACATGAAACTTTTAAACTCAAATAATATTTTTTCTTAATGCAAAAATTACAATCACCATCACTGTACCAAGGAGCTAGACTTAACACCTTTATGTCTTTAAAAAAACATACACAATGGCAGAATGTTATTGAGAGCAAATCACATTATACAAATAAAATTTTAACCCTCTTTTTAAGGCCTTCTCAATTTTAATTTTAACACATCCAAGGGGCAGTTTTAGCAATGCTAATCAGATCTTTACATCACTCATTTTTACCATCATGTTTCCAGTGTCTATGTGAAGGGAAAAGGGACAGAATAAAGAGGGGCCACTTGGCCCTTCCTGTGGAATGTGCACACACACAATCCGACTCTTTAGGGTTAGATGAACTGCTATTGAGCCAGTTTGCCCTCTTTCACCATGGGTGGACTTCCCATGGCCTGTTCCACCATGCATGACCAGCTGAACTGCACTTCTGCCTGTTCACTGTTCACTCCTAAAGATAAGTTTTTGTTAGCTTCTAAGTTTCTCCTTTTTGTTAAGCCAGATATCTGGATTACAGTATAAACAGCCTTATGCATTCTGAAATACCAGATTTTCTAATTTTAAAGTTAAAATATACTTAAAAAGCTATTTAAAACCATGTGAAAATGCTTTAAAAATGTTTCGGTAATGGCCAAACCTCATAACCTTTTGAATTTTAAACTTAATCTCACCCAATTGTTACATCATGCTGACAATTTCTATCATGAATATGTTCACAAACACATACAAAACACACTCAGATCTTTAAGCACCCAAAAATCAAAATCAGTTTTACATATATTTTCTAAAGTTTTCTAACAAAAATTTAAGACAATATTTCTTTTAAACTAAGTAATTTTGTAGAGCTTCATTTTCTCAGGGCCTGATTGTTTAGCAAGTCATTTCACCAATTGACCTTTGACTCACTTCTGTTGGAGGAAGGCTCCGGGGGTGGGGGGGTCACCTGAAACTAAACTGTCCTCATTTTTATCCAATTTTATTTTTATTTATTTATTTTTCTTCTTAATGTGCTTTTTTTAATTGTGAAAGTACTGTACAGAGGGGTTAAAATTACATGGGCCAGATAATGAGTACCTTTCTTATCAAGGATTGTAGGCTCCTCCTTTGATTCGCCTTCCCATCCCTTCCCATCCTCTCCCCGCCCCCTAACCCAATCCTCCTCCCCTTCTCCCCCTCACCACCAAAGTTGTAAAGTTCATTTTTGACATAACGACTTGTATATCTCATTGTTCAAATAGGTCCACCTGTATCCCTATTTAAACGATTTGTTTTTTCCCTTGCCCTCCACAAATGATACTGACATCAAATACAGTGAAAGCAGGGGTTATACCGTGGGGGAGGGACATACAAAGCAATGAAGAAATAATCTTATAAATGTGTTAGAAAAAATCCCATGAAAGAAAAAATATTTGAATATGTATTCAAATTATCTGACTTTTTCTGCTTGACACAGACATATACTAGTTAGTGCAAATAAGTGAAACCATGGGACCTATGTTACTTTGGGCCTGGCTTACTTCACTTAACAAAATTTTTTCCAAGTCTTTCCTTTTCCTAACAAATGGGGCAATGTCATTCTTTCTGATGGAGGCTTAGCATTCCATTGTGTGTATATACTACATTTTCTTGATCCATTCATCTACTGGGGGGCATCTGGGTTGGTTCCATATCTTAGCTATGGTAAATTATGCTGCAGTAAACGTAGTTATGCTGGTAGCTTTAGTGTGGTCTTGTTTGTGAACATTTGGGTAAATGTCCAAAAGTGGGATTGCTGGGTCATAGGGGCGCTCAAGCTGGTTCAAAACTTTGGGAAAATAGCAGGGTATAAAATTAACCCTCAAAAATCAATGGGTTTTCTGTATTCCAACAATGAGAAAAGTGTGGCTGAAATTAGGAAAGCAACTCCATTCAGAATAGCTCCACAAAAAATAAGATACCTAGGAATTAGCTAAACCAAAAAAGTGAAGGACCTCTATGATGAAAACTTTAAAACCTGAAAAAGGAATATAAAACAGAACAAAGAAAGTGGCAAAAACTCCCATGTTCCTGGATTGGACAGATCAACATTGTGAAAATAGCAATACTTCCCAAGGCTATCTACAAATTCAATGCGATACCTATCAACATTCCAACCTCATTCTTCAAGGAAATAGAAGAGGCAATCAAAAAATTCATATGGAACAATAAAAGACTCCCAATAGCTAAAACAATTCTCAACAGAAAGAACAGTGCTGGAGGAATATCAATACCAAGTTCCAAACTCTACTAAAAAGCCATAGTAATTAACACAGCTTGGTATTGGCACAAGAACAGACCTCAGGACCAATGGAATTGAACCAAAAACCCAGAATTGAACCCATAGACCTTTAACCATCTAATCTTCAATAAGGGAGCTAAAAAAATAGATGGAAGAAAGAGCCTTTTCAGTAAAAGGTGGTGCCAAAATTGGTTAACTACTTGTAGAAAACTAAAGCTAGATCCTTATATATCACCCTGCACCAGAATCAACTCCAAATGGATCAAAGACCTCGGAGTCAAAGCAGACACTCTGAATTCATTATAGGATTATGTAGGAGAAACCCTAGGTCTCCTTGGCACAGGAGGAAATTTACTTAATAGAGATCCAGAAACACAACAAATCAAAGAAAGGTTGGACAAACGGGATTGCATAAAATCTCCGAGCTTCTGTATGGCAAAGGATCAACAAGATCAACAGAAAGCCCATGTATTGGGAGAAGATCTTCACTAGCCTTAAAACAGACAAGGGTCTCATATCTAAAATATACCTGGAACTCAAAAGATTAAATTCCCCAACAACAAACCTTCAAAGAAACAACTGCCCAATAAATAATTCTGCTAAAGACTTAAAGAGAAACTTCTTTGAAGAGGAAAGAAGGATGCCCAAAAGACACATGAAGAAATGCTCAAACTCCCTAGCCATAAAAGAAATGCAAATCAAAACAACATTGAGATAGCGCCTCACCCCAGTAAGAATGGCTATAATCAAGAACTCTAATAACAACAGCTGCTGGAGGGGTTGTGAACAGAAGGGAACCTTACTGCATTGTTGGTGGGTGTGTAAACTTGTTCATCTGCTTTTATCCAATTTTAGACAAGAGCACTTTCCATTGTCAGGACTAGCTGAAAAATCAAAACAGGCATATATCTTCCTATGTGACTGAGCTCAGCTGGAGGCTGGAATTTTCATTTCCCCAGAGATTTTCAAATAAATAACAAAAACACTAAAACAAAAAACCCACATTTAAAACTGGTACAAATTCGAAAACAGAACTAGAGAAGACAATAACCAAAGGCTGAGTTTATCCGTACCAGAACTCTGTGTCATTCTCACTCAGCAACCTGAATCCAGAGTCTGCTGAGTGAGCCTACCACTCTCAACCAGAACTTCCCTATCTCCAGAAACATACAACAGAGAACAATAAGGTCTCAGTGAATAGGGTGACATCTCATCAACCTTTATTGACCCAGGGGCCTTCCAAGGGGGAAGAGAAGTCCAAGTCATTTTGGGGCTAGGGAAATCAGTCCCTAGAGGCCATCCCCTCGGACTTGAAGATTCTCCCCCATACTCCGACCTCCCTGGGCCAAGGCCTAAGGCTAAGATAAACCTCAAATGACAAGCAGAACACTCAACACAAAGACACAACTTACAAAGGCATACTGCAGCTTTGTAAATTGCCAACCAAAAAGTGCCAGTCTACAGACTTATAGTTTCCCAAAAATGTCCGTCCTAAACAGCAATCTACCCAGAGTGGTCTAGGGACGTCTACTCACAGACCCCATTGGCAGTCTTATAGCGTGTCTACCAAGCCATCTTGCCAACCAGTATATAGACCCCTCGGGAAACCAGAACTACAGATACAGAACCTGCTGGCAACCAAATATACAGAAGGACAATGCTTGACTTAAGAGCTGGGTTTTTTGCGATTCTTTGTTGGGGCGTCTAGAGGGTCCTATGAGGCAGTTTCCTGATGAGCCCCCAGAAATGTTGTATGGACTTGGGACCCCCAAAAACCACTGGAGACCATTACCAATGCGAACAACAAAAGAGTCGTTTATTTGCAAGCTTTAGCTTGGTCCCCCGCACACCAGGAAACCAGTGATTCTAAGAGTCCCCGAGCACAAAATCAGCACAGCTTTTATAGTATTAAACAAACAAGTTTAAGGAATTTCCACACAAATAGTTACATGATTATTTTGAGTCCACAATAACCACTCTGCCCTTTTTCTGAACTATTAGTATGTTTTGTTCGTCGAACACTTGGGCAACTGCTCTGCTTTCTTAAGGCTGGGCAGGGCTGGTGGCAGCCTGTGTTTTTTGTCTCTCTGTTGGGGTTACTCTGAGGCCAGCCTTGCAAAAGATAGTGGGGTTAATCTCAAATTGGAGTTACTTTAGCTCTTCAGCCTGAATAAACCATACCATACCACATACAAAGCTCGGTAAAACACAGGTCTGGTTTACACTGTTGGACCAATAGGAGGGTATGTCTAGTGCTGTTGCAGGTGTGTCTTAAGGTGTGTGGAGTTTTTCATCCTGATGATCTTGAAATGATGAAATAGACTAACTACAGAATTACCTGGGCAGATACCTGCTGAGACCTATATCAAATCACAACTTAACAAAGAGCAATATTTACAATGAAATACATTGAACAACAAGACACCACAACCAAAATTATTTTTTTCCTGAATCACTGTATTTTTTACACTATATAACTCATGTACAAGTTCCTCATTCCCTTCTGTCTCATTATGTTATATTTGTTTTGGTTTTGTTTTCAGAACCATGATATAAAAGGCCATTTCTTATATTTTTGTCTTCTAGTTTTCAGAAAGTCTGCAGTTAAATAGGTTTACGTTCCTTTTGTTAGAAAATAAAAAGCATATTGGGAGAGGTCTTCATCATAATTTTGTTATGATCTCAAATACGTTTTTATTTCTGGCATTTGACCTGATAATCTCACTTTAAACTTTTCCAAAGGGCACTTTAGTGGAAGGAGGAAATTCAAAGTGGATTCTGGTAGAGAATTTCTGTTACTAAAATCTCTGGTACATCGTAAGGTAAGAAACTCAAAAATTATTCATTAGAGAGATGAGTTATAACTCATCTTTTTACACACTAATACTCTTTCCTCAACGAAACCAGAGGATTTAAAATAACTAATATTTTTTGGAGTTAATGGGCACAAATGTGCACGAATTTTCTAGAAATAAAATGATCACTCATGAAACCTTACTGATACTTCAAATAATGCTTTCCAATAAGGGGAATCACCTTCACATATTTTCACACAATATGTATCTGCCGGGTAACAGAACCCCAAACTAGACTAAGGCATCTAAGAGCTATCTAATTGTTGTTGCCTTTATGCAATACTGCTTTCCTATCATATTGATTAGTATGAATTCTATGGCCAGTATAAAATCACATTTGTAATAAAAGTTACTAGATGGGACCTTCATGGATGAAAGAGGAGTGGGGTTTCTGGTGGAGACCTGGCAGGTGGACTGATTTTCAGTGGAAAAAGGACTGGTCACTGGGGAGGAGGCTGTTTGGGGCAGAGCTTTGAGAAGAAAGAACAAGGCTACAAATGAGGAGGTTAGTTAGAGGAGGGGTGCAGATAGAGCACTGTGAGCCCTTGTGGGATATGTAGGGTGAGGTTTCCCATCAGACAGGGCAGGAAATGGAGGCAAGAGGCTGACAGGAATGTGGAAAAATGAGGGTGAGGCTTTTCAGGGTCTGGCTTTGAGAGGGCATGGTAATACTAGGAAGAAGTGGGCTAGTAAGGGGTGGAGTTTCTGGTGGAGAATGGCAGGCCTTTGGGAAATGTATTAGGGTGGAGGTGGGGTTTCTGGTAGAGCAGAATATAGTCCCAATGTATGGAGGTGTTTTTCAGAACCAGGGCTTTGTGAGAGCAGTGATAGGATCCAGTGCACTAGACTACTTGGGATGCAGTTCCTGTTGTAGCCAGTCACCACTTCGCAAAGAGGAGTAAGGTTGGGTGGGAATTTTAGTCTTGCAAGGCAGGACATGGACTTTGGACAGGGTTTCAGGTATGGCAAAGCAACCTTCCAAAAGGGACTATGGAGGGACAAGGATTTACAGTTGAGCCTGGTGAGGCTTCCAGAAGGAGGCCAACTGGTGCCGTGGTTTCCAGTGGAGCAATGTGGGTGTCGAGAGATGGGATAATGTGGTGGGGGTTTTCTAGGCTTCCAGAAGGAGGTCAACTGGAGCAGTGGTTTCTAGTGGAGCAATGTGGGTGTCCAGAAATGGCATAGTGTGCTGGGGGTTTTCTAGTGGGGTTTTTCAGGAGCAGGGCAGTGTTTAGAGCCATGGGGCTAGTTGGAGGAGGGGCTTTGAGAAGGAGTGGAAGGGCTGCAATGGTGTAGAATAATTATGGGACGGGAACCTGGTGTAGGAGGGTGTGGATCTGAGGGAGGAGCCAATAGGGGGTGGGTTTATCTGTGGAGCAAGGCAGGGCATTGAGAGAGTAGATGTGGGAGGTAGAGAGGCTTGTGTTGGACCAGGGCTGGCTTTCCAGGCAGGAGATGGGCTGTGCAAGAAGCTCTGGCCAAGTGAGGCGGGGCTTCAAGGGCAGTTATAGGGGAGGTGAAGGGTTTTTGGTATAGCAGGATAGGCTTTGTGGGAAGAGGTAGGTTCAGGGCTGTGTTTGAGAGGTTAGGCCACTTAGAAGTAGGCTAGTTATTGGCGGAGTTTCTGATGAAACCAAAAGGGGCTTGAGGGAGAACGCTGGTTGGGGTTGGGGTATGAAAGGGATGGGAGGAGCTTGGAGGTACTAGAATAGGGGAGCAATGGAACTATGAGGGACTAGAATAGTTAGGGGCGGGATATCTGGTGGATGAGGTGGGGATTTCAGGGAGGACCCTGATGTAGGCTGGGTTCTTGGTGCAATAAGTCGGGACATGGAAGGAGATATGGATGTGACCTTGTTTCTGGTGGTGCAGAGCAGGAATTCCAGGAAAGGGTGGAGTGGAAGAGGGAATTCCCTATAACAGAGGAAGGCTTTCAGGAAGGAGTCTGGTTGCAGTCAGGCCTTTGAAAGTTTATAGCAGGTCTACCAGGAGGTACATTAGTTAAGGTTAGGCATTTTAAGAGGAAGCTGCCTGGAAGTGGGTTTCCAGTGGTTCCAGTCAAGTATTATGGGAAGGGGGAATAGGAAAGGGACAATACTTAGTAAAGAGTGAGGCTACAAAAAATAAACAGTTACCACTAATAAATACCATATAAGAACACCATTTTCTGTCAGTGTGGACTTATATAACTTTTATGTATGCGAGAGATACTGGATAAAGGAACCAAGTAATAATTCCTTCCTAGTGAAATTTTTCTTTATTCCAGTTGAGTGAAAATAAAACCACAGGTCAAATCAGGCTCATAGGCACAAAGTAGACTAAGCAAATGAAGGACTAGAATTGATTCCCAAGCACCAACATTAAGGACCACAAATAAAAGTTTAAAATGTCTCACTTGGTCATAATTGACAACATTGTCTTAAAGTTATGAATGAATAGAACTTTTACTTTGACCACTTTTGAAATCCTAAAACTAAGTAAATAGTAATGTTTTAACTTTATACAATGTTGGAAAGTATACTAAAATAATTAGGAAAACATAAAATTGTACACAGAATGTTCGTTCTCCAGTATCAATTCTAATCTAAAAGAATTAAAAACCAGAAAATTGTCATATAGTGAGTTTGCAGCATGGTTTCCTTTCTGTCATCAAAATGGTGACTTAAGCAATGTGTCTTTAGCACTGGATGCATTGATGTTAAAACATATCTAAGAATGTGAAACACTATTATAAAGACCCTGAAAATACTCAGAAGGATCTATGAAATGATGTTGGAATAAAATTAATGACTAATTATAGTAGGAATTGCTCTTCACTAGGTAGGCCTATAAATACTTTCCAGAAGAAAAGGCTACATTGAAAAATAAACAGTGAAAAGGAAGCAGGCAAGCAGACCATGAAGTAAATATTATCCAATGAACAACATCTATTGAAGCTTGATTGCAATCTTCTTTTACCTAAGTTAGTTACTCACCTATGTTCTTATCTAATGACAAATAACAAAGTCATGAAAATGCAGTAATCATTTTCAAGACATTAGACTTTACAGAAAGAATTCAATGAATGTACTGCTAGAAAGTAAAGATAGATGTCTGAGCAAAAGAGTGAAAAAAATATCCCCAATCTCTGGCCCTCCGCTGTGAGAAGGGTACAAGATGAACCACAAGGAGAATGGACAGAAGTAAAGTAGTGCATAACAGTAGTTCCCAAGATGCAAAGATGAATGTGAAAGAGAGAAAATCAACAAGATCATCACAGGACTTAGCATGGGAGAGTAGAGACAAGAACAGTGAAAATGCAAGGAGAATTACAAAGAATGCCCTTGCATATTTGGCAGAAGAGTGCATGGCATTGAGGTCTAAACTATGTGGAGGTATTGTAGGAAGCTACCTGTACTCATATGGTGCCACAAGAAGTGAAGAACTTGTATTTACAAGACATTGAATAATCATAAAGGTCTTGCTTCAGTAGTGCAGAGTTAAACCTTGATAAATTCTGTTTTGAAACACCTAACAAACTATAAAACCAAGACAAGAAGATTCAAATTGTATATAAGTGACTTGACTGTTTGCAACAATAGAGTTCAAAAAATCAAATCACATAATGTGAATGCAAAAGCATAACATTATTAAGGTAATCTTTAAACAACACACATTTTATGGCAATAGTCCTGATTATAAATGATTTGTTTTCCTTACAGATTTTGGATGTACAAAATCAACAAAAAACAAAAACAAAACAAAGCAAAAGACAATAGAGGATACGAGTGCCTCATCCCTATTCCTAGTTAGTCACGAGCCTGAGATTGGAAGATCATGTTTCACAGATGGCTAGAGTAGCAATCAATGAAACATTTATGTTAAATTATTCAATCAAAGCAGAATGAAACCTTGGTTCAAATAGTACAGACTCAGTCAGTCATGAGTGAAAAAACCAAGAATGAGTTTGAGGCTCCGAGTCAAGTTTAATTACTGTGTTTGCATGCATGCATGCTCACACATGCACACACACACACACACACACACACACACAAATGGAATGAGAGAGGAAGAGGGAGAGAGAAAAAAGGAATATTAAGAGTTTAAAGACTATCCTAAGCATATATTAATTAATAAAATGAGGGAAATCATGGAACCTATGCTTCTTGGAATTTGGCTTGCTTCACATAATATGATAGTTTTCCAAATCTTTCCATTATTTTGTGAAAGGTGCTTTGTCATTCTTTCTGATAGAAGCATAAAATTCCATTGTGTATATACACCATATTTACTTGATCTACTCATCTATGGAGGGGCATTTTGATGGTTCTAAAAATGCTGCCAGAAACTTAGTTGTAGATTTAGTGTATTTTAGCTTGAGATCATATCGACAAATGCCCAGGAGTGGGATTGCTGGTTCCAGAGCTATGTACATTTGACCTTCCAAAATTATGCTAATTGAAATGAACTCCAAGACATAGAAAAAAATTCTTTTTTTTTTTTCAGATATCAACCTTGATGTCGGTAAAGTAGAGTATCTAGATCTTATTTTGTTTCATTTGTCTTTTGCCGTTGGTTTATCCCTGGCAATCTCTGTCTTGATTCTGGTACCTTCAACTTTGTATATACATTTATCTGATTTGGAGAAGGAAAGGGAAAAATTATAGTGATGAAAGAAGTACAAAGAGTGACCCATTGCAACAATGATATTCAAAAGACACTATATCGGAAGTGAACTTTACAACTTTGGGGTGGGTTGGAGGTGTGGGGGATGGGAAGTGATAGGAGAACAACAATGGAGTGGGTAACAATATTCAATAAGGAATGTACCTTACTCACTTAAATGTAACCACTCTGTACAGTATTTTTGAAATAAAATAAAATTTTAAAATTGAACCTATCCTAGAAAAAATATAGTTTTCAAAATAATACATCTGTCACAGTACTTGTGAGGGATTCAGAAGTCAAGCTGTTAGACTTGGCAAAGGATAGATTGGGAAGCTATCGCAAACAACAATCAAAAGGCTGAAAACTGTGCTCTGGAAAGGTCAGACAGTCAAGGGAAGACAGGGGTATGAGTTATCTCAAGAGTATTTAAGTTCGAGCTGTTGGACACTAAAATATTAAGATTTGGAGACAAGATGGATGTCTGTGTTATGGTTCTAATGACTATTACTCCCTTCTGATCTCTAACAATAAGGGATTCAATTATCACTATGTTTACAAACAATACCTCATGTTAATAGTTGTAACCACAAGCTAGATTGATGCCTTAGTTTGTGGACATACCTTTAGCCACTGACCACCCCCCTTGCAAGTGCCTGCCTTTTTTCTTGAAATTCTTCAGCCACTGGTGGTCTCATTTCTCATCGCCTGTTTGGGTGGGATTTGAGACTCCTTCCTCTCCTCACCCAGCCACTCTGAGGCCCCAGGGGCCAAACTCCACACCTCACAGGCACTCCCCAGAACCCAGCTGCATTTGGGGCTGCTGCTTCCTGAGCCATTGGCCTACTGCCTCCTTCCTCCCTTCACCAGCCTCTGCCAGGGCCTCCTGTACTCTCCCTACTACCCCCATCCTCAACCCTAGCTCGGCCTCCCCCGAGGCCTCCCCTCCCCTCCACACAGCTCCCAGTGCCAACCCCAGCGGGGCCACTGCTCTGGGGAAGACAACTGTGGACCTGGCCCAGCAGAATCAAAGGTTCCACAATGTGCAGCCAGCTTAGAAATGGAGGCAGCATAGGTCTCTGATCAGTGTCTTTCACTTCACTTACACAAGTATTAGTTGTATTAATTTGATATTTAATTTTGGATTTTGTAACTTCTTATTAAGCCTTTGAAGAATAGCTGGTAGAAATATAGTCCCAAAATTCAAATTGTCTCTTGTTTAATTCTTTCAAGATTAAGAGATGTTTAAGTAGTTATAACCATCATGAACTCTCATTTCCATAGCAGAGTCTATTCAGAAAATACTTGCTTATGCATCTGTTATCAATTATTTACAAGACTTGAAAGTTTTAAAGTTTCAAATATTACAGGAAGATCTTTGATTCATGTTGAATATATGTAAGTAGGTTGAGCTGTTGCATACATTCTTGTGTGTGTGTGTGTGTGTGTGTGTGTGTGTGTGTGTGTGTGTAGAGGGGTGTATGTGTATGTGTATCGTTGAAATCAAGGATAAGAGTGTCTGGTCTGAACTTGTCTCCTTTTTCTGAGATATAATAATGGTGTTTTTTGGTTCATTGTATGATCTGATTGCTTGCCTTTGCCTGATGTGCACATTCAAGCTCAATTTTTCAATTAAAACTTCTTATTTATTATTGAGCATAAGGGCTCTGATATTAGTTTGTCTTTAGTCTGCCATCTAGTATCTTTGTTTCCTCTTCAAAAATTAACATGAAATATAACTTTTAACTCCTGACTGATTTTCCCTTTAATTTGCAATTTGAAATAAGTATTATAAGACCTTTGATATCTGTGTTCATGAAGAAAAATCATTTTGAATTCTCTGTTTAATGTAATAACACCTGGACAGATTTGTTTGCACCAAGATCTTAAAATTTATTTTGTAGTTTTAGTTTAAAATACCTCCTCCATGTTTATAGCGTGGGGAGACAAACAATTCCTAGTAACAATGATAACTGTTTTATTCGTTAAAATATCTGATAATTCATAATTTTGAATATGTCTAGTTTCAAATGAATGCATTTGCTCAATAGCTTTGCTTGATAGACACATGCACAAAAATACCAGTCGTAGGGGCTGAGGAGGTGGATCAGAGGTAGACAGCTTATCTTGAATGCACAAGACCCTAGGATTGATTCCACAGCACCACCTAAGCAAAAAAAGCTAGATGTGGAACTGTGGCTCAAGTGGTAGAGCACTAGTCTTGAGCTGAAATGCTGAAGGACAGTGACCAGGCCCAGAGTTCAACAACAACAACAAATTAAATAAATAAATGAAAGTCATACTCAAGTACATTAATTTCAAAGGTTGATTACCATTTTGGGTAGGGGCAGGGTGCCAAGATACAGCACCTGAAAAATACTAAAAACAGAAAGTAAAACATCAGCTCTGCCAACAACATGTAGAATTGCCACTCAAAGAGAAACCGGTACTAGGAATGAAATACTTTTTATAACATTTCTTAAGAAATTATGGCTTTATGATAATTATCAAATAAATTGACCTTCAAAAACTCCATTGGCGGGCCTGAGTCTTAAGGGAACCTACAAAAACTGGAGGAGAAAATCATCAACCTGTTTTTTAAAATTGTTATTGTTAAGAGAATGTACATACAGATAAACATATTTTAAGTCAGGTAATGAGTTCATTTCTTGTTTGACAATCCCATCCCTCCTGTCCCTGTCCACAGTGGTATAGCTCATTGTGAATACAGTATCTACAGAGTACAAGTGCTGCCTTTGTTTCCCTGTTCTCCTTGAATATCTCTGACTCCCTCAATGCCTATAAATGGATAAACTAGAACAGAAAAATTCCTCTTGTTTCCAATTCCTGGAATACATTTCAATATAAACATCAGTAGTTTTCTCTGTACACACATCCCAAACTCATATACTTCCTGCACCCAGTCATAATTCTCACCCAATTCTAAGGTCCACAAAGTAATTATTTTCACTTTCCACACAGGAAGAAACCGAGATTCAGAAAGATTAAGTAACCTATTGGAAATACAAGGCTGAGCACAGTGGATCGCTTTTATACCTTACCTACTCCAGAGAGTAAGATCTGAATATCATAGTTTGAAACCAACCCAGGTTGGTTTATCTCATGTGTATCTCCAGTTAAACAGAAGAAAGCGAGAATTGTGTGTTTCATGTGGTAGAGCTACAACGCCACCAGACTTGAATGGGAAACGTAAAAGATAGTGTCAATATGATGATTTTCAAGAACCAATGCTGTTCCATACATAATCTCAGACACCACACACACACACACACACACACACACACCACCACCACCACTACCACCACCACAATCACATCCCTTAAAGCAGATGTTAGTACTGAAATCCAAATAGTTATTTTTAATTATATAAGTTTTATTTTTTAGCTTTAGTGAGGTTTGACTTGATAGTTTCAACTGATGAGCCACAACTTAGAACTTTGTTATAAATATACCCCTGTCTGTATTAAGAAAAACATTCTCCTAGTTAAGTCTTCCTCCTTTTCCAGCAATGATAAGTTTTCTCTTGTTGGTCCAGTTTCTTCTTTTGGGACTCAATCTCTTAGACTTTTCTGTCTTGCATTGTCTGTAAGTTCATTGATCCAGTAGATCTCAGTCATCCTAATAACCTGGACAGAACCTGCCTTGGGAAAAGTGTACTAAGCTCACCATTCAGTGGAGATTGTTAGTACTCACCCATAATCAAATTCTCTTCAGAATTGGGAACTTGTTAGGTCCAAGAATTTAGGGAAAGCACTCACTGTGTGCTATTTCATACTTTTTGAATTAATGACAACTTCCATCTATTGTCTACTTTAAGCATTGTGTGAAGAGAAGGATTGCCCTTAAGAGACAGAAGTACTGTACTAACTGTTGCTGTCAAAACATAGGAGGGAAAGAAACTCTGAAGGAACCGTAGAGCCTAGAAACTGATTTCGTAAAACCCAAACTGCCTTTTATCTTACCGTCAAAATAGAAAGTCAGAGACTGCAGTTACTTGTAAGCTCCATTTATATTCTTGAGCATGGGGCTCCCTTCCTCTTTGTCCTTCTGACCATTTACATCAGGGGCAGGTGGGAATATGTAACAAGAACACTTAGAGTTTGGGCCTGGGATTAAAAACTCCTTTTGTGATCATAAACATTCCACCACTTCCTGAATTGTACCTGAGGTGCAGAAGGAAGTAAGGTTAGTAATTCAGAAACTTATAATTACTTCTAACTTTGCTACTAAGTTTGCTATCTAAACTCATCCATATCCACCCCCAGAATACTATTTCCCAACTGTGTAGACACCCTTACACTCTGTTCTCCTGGAGCATTTGAGTGTAGGCCATCTTCTGCTTCTTATGTGTACTGCTTTATAAATGGAGATTTTCTCCAAGGCTCAAAATTATTTCACTGATTGGGACATTGTGCAATATGCTAAAGAGAGAGTTACCTGGAAGGAAGGTCCTAGAAGGCAAAGCATCTGCTAGGACAATGGAAACCCATGGTTTCGCATGCTTAATGTTTTAACTTGTGCACTGAGCTAACAGGAGAAAATGACACACTAGGAAATCTGCCAATTATGCCAAATAAAGAGATATGGTGAAGGTCAGAGAAAGGAAATTGATTTCATCATAGTTATGACAAGACAAAACCTTAGCACACCATCAGAATACTAATCCATACTCACCTACTTTCTTATTCACCCATATCATTAGGTCTGAGTTGTACATAAGAGTCCTCAGGAACAGGAAGATCTCGGGGACAGCCTCACGTTGTTCTGCCATTTTGGACATAAAATAACTAGTTTGATGAAAGCCCTTAGAAATATCCACAAATATGTGCACTTATCCTACTACACTTGATAAGTATACCCTCAGTATATTATCTTTGGTTTGGTCACTTGCTGACATAGCAGCTGTCTGGTAGCTCCATTTTGACTTCACTTTATTCACCAGAAATGGAGAAGGAAAGAATGACTACAACACATTTGCATTTTTCTCAATGAGCAGTGAGTGAGTGGCAGGGGAGTATTCACAAAGCTCCCCATGTTCTCAGTTAGCTAGTACCACCTAGATTCCAGCTCAAATCTTGATAAACAGATACAGAACATACATGTAACTTATTGTGCCAGATTCACAGCTAGAGAGGTAGACAAGAAAGTGGAAGGGCTTGGTGTGAAAGCCACAGGTTGATATAAAGCAGGATTCAAAGGATGTGAAGATGAAGCGAGCTACCTGGAAGGGAAAGGAGAGGCAGCTAAAGCAAAAGAGCACCTAGACAGAGAAGATAAAGCACATTTGAGGCCACCTGGACATCAAGGTAACCCATCTGAGGTACAACAGTCTGGTTGTGCAAAGCCACAGAGAGAAGTTGGAAGAACATCAGCAAGTGCTCTTGCCCATTTCTAGGGAGCTCTCAGAATGACAGGGTAAGAATTGGTAGCTACAAAGAGCACTGCTCCTGAGCACATCTCAGATCCCTTGCAACCATGATAATTGACATTGGAGAGGAGCAGCAAGAGTTGTATGAGGTGATTGCAACTCACTATGTGGAGGCTGTTCTGCAGCATTGTGGAGTGTGGTCTCAGGATGCTTCGAGCAATGATCTTATAGCTGGTGTCAAAGAATGCAGTCTACTTGGAGTAGACATTTATAGATGGCACGTGTCTGAACACAGCAAGCTGATAATGAGCTGCTAGAGGTAGTTTCCCTAAAGATCTAACAGCCAAAACTGGAGAGGCAAATCCAGAGCTCTGCACCACATCAGGCCACCATGACAATTGCTTCTACCATAGTACTAGCTACCCAGTTTGCACACCCATGACCTTTTACCCTGATTGTGCCCCACAATCCCTCACAACTTTTACTCTTTCACTTTGTCTATGTTTCCTTTTCCCTGCTAAACACTTCTGGATGCTTGTATTAGCTACCGCAACCCGTGCAAAACTGTTGCTTCTAATCAATTTCCTGACTCTCTAATTCAAATTACAGTCACAGTTACCATTTACCTGGTATCCTAGTCTCTACTACTCTTTTCTGTTACCCATAATTCATAACACCATGGTTCCAACCATCTGAACACTGACACCCCTGTCTCTGATACCCCATTCCCAAACAAAGCAAGGGAATAGTGAGCACAGACAGTCGAGTTTGATACTCCTTTTGCAGGTGCATTGGGACAAGTTATTCCTCAGGTATTTAACACGAGGGACTAACTGGTGGTGGAAAGAAAACAGCTTACTCAAAGATGACTAAAATCCAAGGACATGACTTATAACTTATTGCTAGGAAAAGAAGGTCTTGCAGTGAAAGTTAAAGAGAAAGAAAATTTTAGAAAAAATATTGGGAATGATGCAAAAGTTGAGCTTAGTCTCTTCTACTAGTGGTCTGAATTATTTTATGACATAGATACATAATTACTTTGCATTTAAAAATTATATGAAGATGCACATTTATGCGGTACTTATATTAATTGATGGAATAGTTGCATAGTATCACGTTAATTATTTTCAATAGTTTATGCTCTTTGATATGCTCATGAGTCTGCCTTTGGCAATATGAATTGAGCTCTCTAACAACAAATGGAATTTCATTGTCAAATACTACAATGAGATTACAGATGATAGTACCAAAATGAAACCTGGAACAATAAAACTGAATAAAGCTACATGTTTGCAGTGAGAGGGTCAGTGATAAGGACTATGATAAAAGAGAAATTCTTCACCATGGAATCTTGGAAAAATAGAAGGTGTTTTCTTGAATTACTAGCTTTTAAAACATTCTTAGAAAGCAAAACATTGTTTTTTATTCTTGCTATTTGGAACCTCTTTAATGAATGGTTTAACAAAAAATTATCAAAACGACTTTGAAAATTCAATGATGTGAATTATCACATTAACATTATACTCAAAGTTGCCTTGAGATGCAGGAAGGCTGTATTCCTTTTCTATTAAATTAATGGAATAAGCTTCCTGTTGAATGATTGGACAGTCCATGACACTTGTTCCAAAACAAAAAATATACTGGAGAGAAAAAAAAAGAGGAGTAGTTCCGGGAAAATGGCGGAGAAAAGTGGGAGGCTAAACAAGCTCTCGCATAGAAAGCAGTTTTATTGTTCCAGTGAACAGTCCTAGGCTGGAGAATTACACCAAGTGTGCCATCACAGTACAGAGAGTTAGCCAGAGAGGGAAAATCCAGGCAAGGAGACAGATCTGAGCACTTGCTGGTAGCTGCGGCTGTGGTGGTGAGCCGCGGCCTCCATACCTACAACACAGAGAATCCTGGACAAAGGTGCGAGACACAGCAAGCTAGTAGATTCTACTCAACACCAGTAAGAACTGACAAGGAGCAGATATCTTCATCCTACAGAATGCAGACCAGAGACCTCAAAGGAACCAAGACTCTGTTCCACGGAGGAGAAGTCACTCAGCCCAGGCAGGGAAAACTCTGCCCCCAAAGGAGTGTCTTTCTTCACTGGGTACACAGAGCCAGAGGCTGCCCCTCCCTAAAGCAGCCTAGATAATCAATTGAAATTCAGTAAACATAAACCTTGAGAATGGCTCTAGGCTGGGCTCTGTGAATGTCTCAGAAGCTAGCCCCTCAAGGAAAAGATACTGTTTGCTGAAAGGTCTCAACTCTACCCAGAACCTAGCCTCATCACAGCATCTCCAAACTAGAGGAAACAGCCATCTTCCTCTTTGTGACACTCAAAACAGATCTCCCTCCCACTGAACTAGCTTGGGAAGAGGATTACAAAATTCTGGGTAGAGCATTTTTCTGCTTGCCCAAACAAACTGATTTAAGAAACCAATCAAGCCACAGGAAAACCAAACACCGCAAGCAGAACAGAGACTCCACCAAGGGATTGGTTATGGACAAAAGGCAGATACAGGATCTTGCCATTCACCCCCCCCCCCCCCGGAAAAAATCAAAGAACCCTATTTTATACCTATTTTTATACCTATTTTTATTATTAATTAAAAAAATTGTATTCTATTAATCTTTTTTTCCTCTTATAATTTTTATTTTAGGTGAATATGCATGTGTATGTTCTTTTAAATTTTTATTTTATTTCTACTGAACTTTTGGTCCTTTTTCTTTCTTTCTCATTCTTTTTATTTTTTCTTCTCTTTCATTCTTTTTTTGAGTGACTAAATTGCTGTTCTGCTCATCTTCAGATATACCTGTCATCGATTATTAGACCTTATCCCTCGTTGTGTACACACATAATCCAGAAATTTATTACTTAATTCAAAACCTCTTAGGCTTAAATTCTGTAATAACAGTATTATCTCTTTATATGTATATAATATTTTAAGTATTTTTATTTTTAGTTTTTCATATCTCCTTTCTACTCCTCCTCTCCTCTCATCCTATCCACGTTTTTCTCTCAATATTACTTTAATAAGCTTGCATAATTTTTGTGTTTCACTTTTTAAATTTAAATTTTTGTTTTTCCATTTTTTCTTGTCTCTTTTTTACTCTTCTCTTTCTCCTATCCTTTTGTCCAATCCATTTCCCTCTTTAAGTTTAGGACTTAGTTAATTTTACTCCTTTTTACCTTTACACATCTCTCGGATCCTATTTTCCCCCACATTTCTCCCTAAACCTAGTAGTTTCTGGTTTGCCAAATTCTACTTTGCTGTTCTTAGCCCATTAATACATAGTTGTTTGACATTCAATAGATTGTATCTGTTGAAATATATTGTATCTGCAGACTTTTGGCTGTACAACTACAGGACTTTGGTTGATGCTTGCCTTAAAATAGTGTTCTAGCACAAAGCTGGTATTACTTTCATACTAAATAGAGATATTCATGGAATCCATTAAAAGCCAGCTGAAAGAAGTCAGGGAGACCAGAAAGGGAATACTGTATGGAACCCAGCAGAAGGAATTAGAGTCCAAGGAAACCATAACCAATCAACTAAGTGATTTGAGAATAAACACTGAACACCAAATTAAGGAAGTAAAGAAACTCATACAAGATCTAAAACAAAACTCCAACAAAGAATTTGAAGCCATCAAATTCAAGCAATTAAAAACAAAAGAACTAAAAAAAGAAAATAGAAATTCTTGACAGTAGGTTAAACCATGCAGAAGATCAAAATTCGGAGATTGGAGACAGCTTAGATATTATAGAGAAAGAACATACAACTATCCAAGACAAACCCAAGAAATATGATAGACCTATTCAACATTTGGAAGACACCATCAGAAGGCCTAATCTGAAGATAACAGGTGTAGAGGAGCACCTAGAAACAGAAGTTAATGGTCTAGGAAAATTGTTTCATGGGATCCTAGCAGAAAACTTCCCAAACATGCAAAATGATAGATCTATTCAAATACAAGAAGCTTTTAGAACCCCAAATAGACCAGACCAGAACAGGACATCGTATCACCACCTTATAATCCCCACAGGATCAATTCAGACCAAGGAAAAGATCCTCAAAGTTGTCAAGGAGAAAAGATCATTCACCTATAAGGGAAACCAATTAGAATCACCTCAGATTTCTCAACTGAGACAATTAAAGCAAGAAGAGCCTGGATTGATGTAGGCTATGCCCTAAAGACAAACAACTATCAACCAAGCATACTGTACCCAGCTATACTCTCCTTCATAACTGAAGGTCAAATAAAAACCTTCCATACAAAAGAAAAAGTGAAACAATATATCTCTACCAAACCAGCCTTACAAAAGATACTTAAAGATGTCCTACACAGAGAAAACCAACAGGACCACAATAAAGGCCAAGAAACAACACCCAAACTGAGAATCCAAGAACCATAGGAAGAACCCATTTGGCCCAGCCCTCAAGAAGGTGGATTAAATGGCAAGAACTCCCAAATATCTCTCAGTCCAGTCTCCAAACATTAACAGATTTAACTCTCCAATTAAGCAACATAGACAGTCTAGTTGGATTAAAAAGAAAGATCCTTCCAGCTGCTCCCTTCAGGACTCACACCTGGACCATAAAAACAAATCCATTTTGAAAGTGAAAGGCTGGAACAAAATCTACCAAGCAAACAGCCCCCGAAAAGAGGCAGGTGTTGCAATCCTAATATCAGATAAAATAGATTTCAAATTAAAATTAGTGAGAAGAGATAAAGAAAGTCACTACAAACTAATAAAGGGATCTCTCCTTCAGGAGGATATTAAAATTCTAAATCTCTATTCACAAAACAATGGAGTACCCAAATTTATGCAAGAAACACTACTTTCTCTCAAATCTCACATAGATCCAAAGACATTAATTGTTGGGGACTTTAACACACCACTTCCCCCAATAGATAGATGAACTCGGCAAAAACTCAACAGAGAAACCGCAGATATAAACAACTGCATAGATCACCTAGATTTAATATTATACCCAGCAGTATCAGAATACACGTTTTTCTCAGCAGCATTTGGAACTTTTTCCAAAATAGACCACAGTTTTAGGTCAAAAAGCACACTTGTCCAAATTCAAAAACATTGAAGTTATACCTTGCATTCTTTCAGACCACAAGGGAATAAAATTAGAACTGAACACCAAAACCACCAAAGTCCTGTAACGCATGGAGGCTGAAGAACACACCATTGAATCATCAGTGGGTCATGGAAGAGATCCGAAACAAAATTCAAATTTTCATAATATTCAACAAAAATGAACACAGAAATTACCAGCTCCTCTGGGACACAGGGAAGACAGTATTCAGAGGCAAGTTTATAGCTCTGAATACCTACATCAACAAATTGGAGAGATCTGAAACCAACAATTTAATGAGACATCTGAACCTCCTTGAAAAAGAGCCGCAGGATAAACCCCAATCCATTAGATGGAAAGAAATAATTAAAATTAAATCAAAATTAAATGAATTAGTATCCATAAAAACATAGAAAGAATCAACAAAACAGAAGTGGTTCTTCAAAAATTAACAAATTGACAGATCCTTAGCAAATCCTGTTAGAAAGAGA
Organism: Dipodomys spectabilis; assembly: GCF_019054845.1. Classification (NCBI taxonomy): domain Eukaryota; kingdom Metazoa; phylum Chordata; class Mammalia; order Rodentia; family Heteromyidae; genus Dipodomys; species Dipodomys spectabilis. The sequence continues at coordinate 713,677 of NW_024871151.1, read as the reverse complement.
AAAGAGGTGCTGGGAAGGTGGCTCAATGGTAGAGGGCTTTCCTTGCATGCATGAGGCCATGGGATCGATTTCTCAGCACCACATAAGCAAAAAGAAAAACGCCAGAAGTGGCACTGTGGTTCAAGTTGTAGAGAACTAGCCTTGAGCTAAAGAGCTGAGGGACAGCACCGAATCTAGTATTAGAATGCCCAGCTACAGTAATAAGATAAGATGCAGATATAAAAGGGATCCAATTACGTAAAGAAGAAGTAAAACTCTCCCTCTTTGCAGATGACATGTTCTTATAATTAAAGAATCCCACAGACTGTACTCCCAAATTACTCAAGCTGATTCAAAACTTTGGCAAAGTAGCAGGGTATAAAATCAACCATCAAAAATCAATGGCTTTCTGAATGGCAACAATGAGAAAAGCATGGCTGAAATAAGGAAAGGAACACTGTTAATAATAGCCCCACAAAAAATAAAATACCTAGGAATTAACTTAACCAAAGAAGTGAAGGACCTCGATGATGAAAATTTTAAAATCCTGAAAAGGGAAATCAAAAGAGAACTTAGAAAGTGGCAAAAACTCCCATACACCTGGATTGGAAAGACCAAAATCATGAAAATGGCAATAATTCCCAAGGCTATCTACAAATTCAATCCAATACCTACCAATATTCCATCCTCATTCTTCAAGAAGAGGCTATCCTAAAATTCATATGGAACAATAAAAGACCCTGAATAGCTAAAATGATCCTCAACAGAAAGAACAGTGCTGGAGGAATATTAATACCAAATTTCAAACTCTACTACAAAGCCACAATAATCAAAACAAGTTGGTAGTGGCACAAGAATAGACCTCAGGACCAATGGAATAGAATTGAAAACCCAGAAATGAACCTACAGACCTATAGCCATCTAAATTTCGATAAGGGAGCTAAAAAAATAGAATGGAAGAAAGACAGCCTCTTCAGTAAATGGTGCTGGCAAAATTGGTTAACTACTTGCAGAAAATTAAGCTAGATCCTTATGTATCACCCTGCACCAGAACCAACTCCAAATGGATCAAAGACCTCGGAGTCAAACCAGACACCCTGAAAACATTACAGGATGGAATCAGAGAAACCCTAGGCCTCCTTGGCACAGGCCGACATTTTCTTAATAGAGACCCAGAAACATAAGAAATCAAAGAAATTTTGGACAAATGGGATTGCATGAAACTGCAGAGCTTCTGTATGGCAAAGGACATACCTAGCAAGATTGATTGAAAGCCCACAGATTGGGAGAAGATCTGCACTAGGCATATAACAGACAAGGGTCTCCTATCTAAAATATACCTGGAACTCAAAATTAAATCCCCAACAACAAATCCTCAAAGCAACAACTGACCTGAAAATAAGTGGGCTAAAAACTTAAAGACAAACTTCTCTGAAGAGGAAAGAAGGATGGCCAATACACACATGAAGAAATGTTCAACCTCTCTAGCCTTAAAAGAAGTGCAAATCATACCAGCATTGAGATACCACCTCATCCCAGTTAAAATGGCTATAATCAAGAACTCTAAGAACAACAGATGATGGAGGGGATGTCGGCAGAAGGGAACTTTACTGCATTGTTGGTGGGCATGTAAAGTTGTTCAACCACTTTGGAAAGTAGTATGGAGGTTCCTCAGAAGACTCCACATAGAGCTCCCATATAACCCAGCAATCCCACTTTTGGGCATTTACCCAAATGATCACAAACAGGACCACACTAAAGCTACCAGCACAGCTCTGTTTATTGCGGCATTATTTACCATAGCTAAGATATGGAACCAACCCAGATGCCCCTCAGTAGATGAATGGATCAAGTAAATGTGGTATATATACACAATAGAATTCTATGCCTCCATCAGAAAAAATTGACATTGCCCCATTTGTTAGGAAATGGAAAGACCTGGAAAAACATTATATTAAGTGAAGTAAGCCAGTCCAAAAGAAACATAGGTCCCATGGTTTCCCTTATTTGCAATAACCACTCTGTGTCTGAGACAAGCAGAAAAGTTCAGACAAGTCCATGTTAGGCGAAATGAACCCCACGATAAGGATTCAAATGAGTTTTTTCTTTATTGCGATTGTTCCTAACATATTTATAAGATGATTTTTTTGTTGCTTCGAATGTCCCTCCCCCACGGTATAAACCCTGCTTTCACTGTATTTGATGTTGGTGTCATTTGTGGAGGGGATGGGAAAAAACAAATTGTTTAAATAGGGATACTGGTGGGCGCATTGCAACGATGAGACGTACAAGTCATTATGTAGAAAAAGAACTTTCAACTTTGGCCAGTGAGAGTGGGGGGTGGGCAGGGTGGTGTTTGGAGAGCCGGGGGGGGGGTGGGTATGAGAACGGATGGGAAGGGGAAAAAAAGGAGGATGCAACAATGCTTGATGAGAAATGCACTCATTAGCTTGTCCATGTAATTGTTACCCCTCTGTATGGTATTTTCACAATAAAATAAATAAAGGGATGTGCTACAGAATAGATTCTAAATGTAATATTTAATGGTATTGGATTACTTGAAGACAAAGGTTTACAGAAAAATTTAAATTTCAGATAAACTGTAATAGTCCAATAAACACGTTAAAGAAATATAATTTAAAAATTCATGGTTCAAGGCAAACCCTGACAGAAAAGTCTGAAAGACGCTTATCTGAAAACAAAAAGTGACACTGTGGCTCAAGTGGTAGAGGGCTCCTATTGAGCTGAAGAACTCAGGGATATGTTTACACCCAGGTCCTGAGATTAAAACTCATGACTGACAAAAAGAAAATAAAATTTAAAGAATTAAAGCATTAGGGCTGGGAAAGAGATTCAGTAGTAGAGTGCTTCTCTTGCATGCATGAGGGTCCTAGGTTTAATTCCTCAGCACCACATAAGCAGAAAAAAACTGGAAATGGCTCTTTGGCTCAAGTGGTAGAGCACTAGCCTTGAGCTGAAGATCTCATAAGGGACAGTGCCCTGACCCAGAGAGCAGGCCCTCCTACCACCACCAACAACCACAACAAATTAAAGCATCAAACAACCTGAAGATGTTGTCCAGAATAATGAGTGCGGCATTATCCATTTACATGACTTAGCGACTTTAAACCTAGTTTACCAGGGGAGGTGGTGGGCAATTTGTGTGTTTGCCAAAACCTGCAAAATTATTTTGTAACCAAAGCAACAGTGATATACAGGCGATATGTTAGAAATGGACTTTACAACTTTGGGGGAGTAGGATGTCAGGGTTGGGGGAAGGAGGACAAAATGTGGAAGGGGTAATACTGTTAAAAAATGTACTCATGGGGGTGGGAAGGTGGCTCAGTGGTAGATTGCTTGCCTTGCATGCCTGAGGCCCTGGGTTCGATTCCTTAGCACCACATAAGCAAAAAGAAAAAAGCCAGAAGTGGCCCTGTGGCTCAAACTAGCCTTGAACTGAAGAGCTGAGGGACAGCGCCCAGGCCCAGAGTTCAGGCCCCATGACCAGACCCCCCCCCAAAAATGTACTCATTACTTATGTAACTGTAACCCACCCCTCAGTATATCACCTTCATAATATAAAATCCCCCCCCCAAAAATAAGAGAACTCACCCAAATAGAGAAAATTAGAGACAAAAATGAGACATCACAACATAAATAAGAAAAAATTAAGAAGTTTATAAGAGACTACTTTGAAAACTGTATGCCAATCACCTGGAGAATCCTGGAGAAATTCATGCTTTCCTATACTTGATCTGAACCAAGAAGTAACACATAAGAAGTAATGAAAATGAAATGTCAATAAACCACTTTCCATTGCAGAAAAATCTAGGACTCAATGAATTTACCATGAAATTAAGGCCTGCAAAGAACTTACAATACTTAGAACTAACTCTTCAATGGAATAGAAAAGGAAATGGAATTATCAAAACACATTCTATGAGGCTAGATTTAGACTCTTCCCCAAATCACATAGGGACTCACCAAAGAAAGAAAACTATGAAATCAGTTCTTTGATAAGCATTGATACAGAACTTCTTAAAACATTCTCACCAACCAATTTCTGCCAGTAACAAAAAAATCATATTGTATGATCAAATAGGATACAGCCTAGGATACAATTCGATTCAATATTCTTGTCACTAAACATAATACAAACCATCAGCGGAAGCCGGGACAAGAAACATGTTATCGTCTATATGGAAGTAGAAATAGCTTTTAACAACCTCCAGTACCCCTTTATGATTAAAAAGTTATGAGAATCTAGGAATGCATTGAACGTTCCTCAGTATACTACTGAATATGTATATGATAGTGATAATTAGCAATTACGTAACAGTGGAGGTATGAAGACATTAAAATCAGGAATGAGAAAAGGATGTCCACTTTCTCTACTACTCTTCAATATGGTAGTGAAAGCAATAGGGAAGAGAAAAACATAAAGAGGATTCAAATAGGGAAGAAGTAAACCTATCCCTTTTTACAGATGAAATGACCCTATAGCTTCCTGCCTTAAGATAGTAAAAGTGATGTTAACCTTTGGCAATGTAGCACGGTATATAGCCCACAAGAATCAGTAGTTTTTCTGTGTTACCAACAATGGGAACTAGGCTGAAATCCAAAAAACAACCTCATATGTATTAGCCTCAAAATAAAAACAAATCTAAACAAAACAAAAGAACAACAACAAAACTGGGAATTAATTAATTTAACCTTTACTGTGAAAACTTTAAAAATATAAAAAGGGAAACTGAAGGAGATTCAAGTAAATGGAAAGTCTTTCAATGCTCCTGGTTGGAAGAATTAATATAGTGAAAACTACAATACTGCCCCCAAACTATGAACAATGCAATACTTATCATAATCCCAACAATATTCTTCAATGCATTCGAGAAAGCAATTCAAATTTAATATGGAATTACAAAATTACAGATGAAACAGAAGGTTTAGAAATGAACTCATGGGCCTATAGTCATCTTACACACACACACACACACACACACACACACACAGACACCATGGAATTCTATTCACCCATTAGAAAGGATAACTTTTTACCAGTCTTAAGAAAAATGAAAGGTTTAGGAAAATTCTACTAAGAAAAAAGAGAAAGGAATGCAGATAGAATAATATAGGTTTCATGGATTCATTCAGTTATGGTATCTACAAGTAAACAAGACAGGTTTTACCTCTTCCCAGTTAGAACGGTCATTATGAAGAAAGCTAACAATAGCAAATGCTGGCATGGATGCAGCCAATTGGGAACTCTATTACAGTGTTGGCTGGAAATTAAATTGTTCAAACACTGTGGAATGCAGTATGGAGTTTCCTGAAAAGAGTAAATATATATCTCCCTTAAGACCCTGTAATTCCCCTCATGGGCAGTAATCCAAAAATTAACAAACAAGCTCACATGAAAGCTACAAGTATAACCGTGTTCAGTGCCCAGGTCCAGAGTTCAAGGACTGGAAAACAAGTTACTACTGCTGGCATTTGTTTCCACAAATATGAACCCTTTGACGTAAATACCAAATCATTCTATGCAGTAACTAGCATAGGACTTAAAGGTAGTGGGTGACAAAATGGCTTCTTTGTTGAATATTAGGAAAAGATGTTGGCAGTCCAAGAAAAGGGAGATTTTGTTGTTTTTGTTGTTGTTGTTTGAGGGGCTTGAAGTCTAGGCATGGGCACTGTCCCTGAACTCTTCAACTCAAGGTGGGTACTCTGTCTCTTGAGCCACAGTGTCACTTCTGGTTTTTGGTGGTTAAATGGAGATAAGAGTCTCAGGGACTTTCTTGCCCAGGCTGTCTTTGAACTGCAATCCTCAGATGTCAGCTTCATGAGTAGCTAGGATTACAGCTGTGAGCCATTGGCACTAGGCTAAAAATGGAGGATTTTTAGAAAAGAAAATCCACCTCTTCACTTGTGTCTAAATCTCAGATATCACTATTAGAACACTTCACCTTCAACTCATTTCATCAGATATTTGTAAATTTTCTCTTTTCCTTCATGCAGGAATACTGCAGCCAGTATCAACTCAGCTGTGGGACTGAACAATTGTATGGAAATTGCTAGCACCTAAATCAAGAACTTTTACATCAAAACAAATGATTCCCACTTTTGGAATAATTGTTTTCTCTTTTTATAACAAATCTTTGCTTGATTACTTCTTAATGTGACTGATGACATTTTCATTCTCTTCAACCTTCTCCCACATGATGTCAAATATTTAAGAATTCAAAGATTTCCATTGATAATTCATTAAGCTGACCTCTAAGAAAATGTGCATTTCTAGAATTTGGTTTTCTGTCTTGTTCTTACATGCATAGGCTTTCTATGATTTATTTGTTCTACAAGGAATTCTACTTTCTAATCTTTATGTGATCAATTTTAGTCTCTCTGTTCAGTCTTTCTGACACACTCTCTGGAGTCTCCTTTGAGTCTGCCTCATAAAAAATATATTATTTATCAGCTAAATGACTTTCAGTTTCTGTTTTTTGCTTGACTTCATTTAGGATGTGATCAGACCTGACTGGCTGTGCTTACTGGAGTTTTTTATTTTTTTTATTTTTTGAGTCCGGTCATGGGGCCTGAACTCTGGGCCTGGGCGCTGTACCTCAGCTCTTGAGCTCAAGGCTAGCGCTCTACCACTTGAGCTACAGTGCCACTTCCGGCTTTTTTCTTTTTGCTTATGTGGTGCTGAGGAATCGAACCCAGGGTCTCTGGCATGCAAGGCATGCACTCTACCACTGAGCTACCTTCCCAGCCGTTTGTTTGTTTTGTGTGGTATTTTTTTGTTTTAGAGGTCTAGGATTACTATTCAAGGTAGTTGCTTCTCTGGGTTGCAGTGATCCCCTGACCTAGAGCCAATGGGTTTTTCTCCTAAAGATACAAAAAACAGCTGACTAAATTCCTGTTAATTGTCTCAAAATGAGGCAATCTGGCATCCTTGCAAAGCCATCAATAATCCTCTGTAACCACTTATAGAAATGGTCTATCAAGATGGCTTTTCAAGGTTGACAGTGAACATTGTTCATTTCCAATTCAGCACCATGAAGCAGATCACATCCCATGGAGCAGACTTTTAGAAGGAAGGTCCCCTTCCTTCCTTACCTTATGATACATGAAACCATAATATTCTGCAGTTGTGGCCAGCCTGGAGCACATTTTCCCAAGAATATTCTGTAGTGTAAAAGAGGACCAACTATGAAAATAAAGAAGAAAATAGTTGTCTACTACAGATTGATTTATCTTGCTTTTATCTGTTGTTATTTTCATTACTTCATACACATGGATAAATTATATTAGGATTAGACAAGTGGCAAAGGATTAATGGAATAAACATTCAGTTTACTTTCATATATCCAATATAGTGCACTTAACCCCTTGTGGAAAATTAAATCCGACTCTAGAAACAATGTCAGAAATATAAAAGCCTCAATATGAATAATCTGGCACATATACACCATCATCTACTCAGAAATTCAGTCTCTCTTTAAATATTTATTTGGTACAAAATAATAAAAATTTAATTAATGAATGTGACTTTTAAGTACCATCTGAAATACTCCTCGTGTATAGGATTGTATATGTTTTAGATGTCACCTAGACAGGAATTAAACATGCATGTAAAATTCAAATTTCCACAATTTAAGCTAGATTAGAGGAGTCATACCCTCCTGTAATGTGTGGTCCCTTCCACCTAATACCAAGAGTCATGTGCAATAATTTATTTTTTCATGTTAAGATGAGTGCTGAGTGTAGGATACACTTTGAATTATTATATTAATTTATTAAAATTAGTTTCACTTTTTTCTTTTCTATACACGCATAAAGTAAAATTATATATTAAACATTCAATATGAAGTAATCAATAACAAATAAACTATTATTAAAATGATATACTATTAAACTGTGATTTGAATTATAGTTCTAACAAATTGTGATGTAAACAACATTTAATATAATTATGGGTAATGTTTTTTAAACTTACCATCTTGTTAATGTTTTCTAATTGTGTCATTTGTTATTCTTGATCCATGTCATCTCTTCACCTCAATTGTTTAGTTTTCTATTTTATCTCTATTGGTTTGTTGATTATGCATTTTGTTTTCCTTTTTTGTGACTGACATGAGGCTGAAAATCTGTATGCTAGTTTATTACTTCCTACATTAAAATCAAATTGCTGCTCTCCACAGCTGTTCTACTTTTTTTGTATAGTTCAGAATTTCCCCTAGTGCCACCGACTGTATTGCTGCTCTCATATATTATATTTTATTTTTTATTTAAATTTTGTTGTCAAGGTAATGTACAGAGGGGTTATAGTTACATAATTAAGGTAATGAATTAATTTGTTTTCTAACTTGTTACCCCTTCACCCATTTTTCTCCCTCTTCCCTCCCAACGCACCTTGCAAGATCGTTTCCAACCTATTGTTTTGTGAATATCACTGTTGCATAGATTTTCCCTTTGTCCTTTGTCTCACTATTTTGTTTTTGTCCTTCCCCTTCCCCAGTTCAGATCAACATATTTAAAATACCCCAGGTATCAAAATCAAATACAGTGACTACAGGGGATAAACCATAAGTGGGGAAAACACAAAAGGATAAAAATAAATCACGTAGTACATTAAGAACAACAACAACAAAGAACATGTCTTGGAGTTCATTTCACTTAGAATCACCTTGTACGGTCATATGTACATAGCTATTGAGCTATTCTACTCATCTACTAAGATTATCCTTGATGTACACAATAAAGCTCCCTCAGACCCAGTAATCCCACTTCTGGACATTTAACCAGATGACCACAAACAAAGCCACACTAAAGCTACCAGCACAATTATGGTTATCACAGTAATATTTACCATAGCTAAGATATGGAATCAACCCTGATGCCCCTCAGTAGATGAATGGATCAAGAAAATGACACACACACACTCACATACACACATACACACACATACTATGCTTCCATCAGAAAAAAAGATACCACCTCATTTGTAAGGAAATGGAAGGTCTTGGAAAACATCATATTAAGTGAAATAAGCCAGACTTAAAGAAACATAGTTCCCATGGTTTTCCTTATTTGTAATGATTAGTTTACATCAAGGATAATCTCATGTATTTTAATTTGACAGGTTTTTCTATGTTGAGTGTGCAACATTATTGCTATATTGTTGGTTATCATTTCTGTAAACTGGCAGGTATATTGAAAGAATTACATTCATCTTATCCATTGCTGAAAGGAGAACAACTAAAAGAGCAACCCCTACTAGGAAGAACAACTCCTACTTACTTTGCTTCATTCCTATGTAAGGCCATTGTTGTCCTCTGTATCCTCATGTTGTACATTTCAACCATATACCTCATACTGTATATCTAGTATCTTCTACATTGTGAACAAAATGCCTGAGAAGTTCCACTTTGCTTTACTTTAAAACAAAAAATTCTGTCTTAATATTTGAGGTTGGTGTGTGTGTGTGTGTGTGTGTGTGTGTGTGTGTGTGTGTGTGTGTGTGTTTACAAAGATCAGAACACAACACTTTTCTTCATTTCGAATACATCTTTCAGGTCATTGTAAGTTGTGGCTAATGGGAGCAGTCTCTTGTTATTTTAAGGATGAAACAGAAAAAGATATTTGTGCATGTACCACAGTTGCTTTATTATTCTGTAGTTGAACACTGTACATTGACTTATATCTTTGCTGCTCTTGTGAATAATGTGAATAACAATGAAATACAGATATATTTACGAGTTACCCAGAGAGAAATAATCACATGATTGGTGGGTCAGATGATATCTCAACTTTGGATTTCTTTAGAAACTTGCATACTACTTTCTATAATGAGAATATTAATCTGTTTTTTGACCAATAGTGTAGAAAATTTCCTTTTCTCCACACTCTCACCAACATTATTGCCTTTTATTCAAAGGTAATAAAGGGCAGGTTTTAACTATCTGCAGTACCCTAAACTGGCTTTAGACTTAAATCCAACCTCCTAAATGCTTGGAATTACAAGCCTTTACCACCATAACTGGTTCCATTGATTTTTTGATGAGTTATAATAGTTATGAAGTTGTATCATAGAAATTTTGAGTTATATTTCTCTAATAACTTCTGCTCAAAATCCATTAAGGCAGCATAGATGTTATATTAAACATAACTCTGTAAACCCACAGGCAATTTTCAGGGCTTTATGGAGAACATGTATATTCAGACCTTTTGTCCATTTTTAATCCAGTTTCTGGTTAATCTCATCTTTAATCTCGCTAAACCAGATCAATAATTAATTTGAGGTAGTAGAAAAGAAAAAAAATGCAGCAACTCCTAACATTTTTCAGTTTTCAATAACATGGTATTGCTTAAATCATTTTCTGTTAACAACTGACACTATATAACTCAATTTAGTTAGAACTGTTACAAGGCTGTAGTTTATTTATTTTACATTGATTGCTCTTTCCAAAGCCTGTTTGTCTAATTTCCCTTGGTTTGTTTCAGTCTCAAGTAGCTCAGATTTCAAACTGAAGAATAAATGGAAGGAAGCAAACAAAAAAATTTACAGTTCCTCTCATTCGATGATGCCTGTATAAGAATGAGGAAAGAGTTCATCCTTCTAAGGACCTATGATAGGACAACAAAAAAAGAATTTATTTTTCTATGTCTTCTTTATCTTTGCGATGTAACTTAAATGTTGTAAAACACATTATACTGCTCAGATACTATTATGTTTTATCAGTTTTGCACATTTTTACACTATCAAGACATAAGATAACCAGTTTGATTTACAGCATGAGAAATTATCCACCTAGCTTCCTTGGAAGCAGCATGATCAATAGATATTACTTCTGGTTGCTTACTACCTGTAATGGTTTCTGTACTACTTATCACATTCTATTTAGTATTTTAAAAAGACTGCTGGCTAAACTCAAAGCTCATTCCTAGAAGTTTATGTTAAGTATTTCACAAGTTTTATTCCCTTAATTGTTAATATAACATTTGCTATAATGCTAATGTTATTACCATTTTAGTGTTGGGAAAAATTGTAATTAAAGGCAGTAAGTGCATGGCCTAAAGACACACACAGTGAGGAAGGAAATGAGTCAAAGTTTCCGAAAGTCTTCCAGCAATACACAAAAGGTAGATAAAATCTCTCCATTCTATGACACTCTCAATTCAATATTCATATTGTCCAAGAAATAATAGCATACTAAATATTGCCCATGGTGATTGTTTTCTGTCACATTTGCCTTCAGCACAGATTGTGTTGGTGACATTGGGTTATCATGCACAGAACTGAGCTTATACATTGAGGTCCAAAGAGAGGCAAATATCTTCTGTCCCACAATTACAGTATCCTTTTTAAAAAGTACTAAAACTTTTCAATATAATCACCTACTGTCTTATAAGTATCCAAAAATAAAAAATCATAAATAATAACTCCAAAATGCTTTAAAATTGGAGATGCTAAAACATGCCCCTCTGAAGTAAATTTTCTTCTACTTTTAACGTTATTCTGAAAGCCTTTGCTGGTTTGTCATACCTATAATCCTAACTACTTGGGATATCTACTCAGGAGCCTGAGATCTGTGGATAAAAGTTGGAAGCAAATCAGGGCAAAATAAATTCATGAGATTATTTTTCAAAAATTTTAATGAACCTGCAAAGGGCCAAGAATGGAGATATAGCTCATTTAGTAGCTCACCAATCTAGAGAGAAAAGGCCTAGCAAGACCTTGAAGCCCTGATTTCAAACTCTGAGCACACCAACACACATGCAAATGCTTGAGCACATGCGTGCGTTCACACACATATTTATTCAAAATACCTTCATATCGGAGTTTTTCATGAATTTCTTTGCTAACGATATTATATGAGTAAAATAAAGGAAATAAACTCTTCCATCTCAGAACAATTTTACTTTCTTATTGTAAAAATACTGTACAGAGGGGTAACACTTACATGTGCAAGGTAATGAGTACATTTCCTAAGAAGTATTGTTACCTCCTCCTTTATTGGTTCCCTACCATCCCTTCCCTCCCACCTCCACAAGTCCATTAACCTCCTCCCTTTCCCCGCCTCAATTGTAAAGTTCACTTTACAACATAGTGTCTTGTGCATCTCATTGTTACAATGGGTCAACCTGTATCCCTATTTAAGGATTTTTTTTTTCCTTCCCCTCAGAAAATTAGAGGAAAATATATACAAGAAGTAGGCACACCAACTTCAAATACAGTGAAAACAGGTGTTATAGCATGGGGGAGGAACATATAAAGAAACAAAAACAAAAATAACACACTGCACGTTATAAGTACATGAGAAACGATATCAAGAAAAAAAAAAAAACAAAACCACTTGTGTCCCTAACTTGGGGTTCATTTCCCTTAACATAATCTTTTTTTTTTTTTTTTTAGCTTTTTTGTTTGTTTGTTTTGGTCGGTCGTGGGGCTTGAACTCTGGGCCTGCGTGCTGTCCCTCAGCTCTTCAGCTCAAGGCTAGTGCTCTACCACTTGAGCTACAGCACCACTTCCGGTTTCCTGGTGGTTTATTTTAGATAGGAGTCTCATGGTCTCTCCTGCCGGGGCTGGCTTTGAACCGCGATCATCAGATCTCAGCCTCTTGAGTAGCTAGGATTACAGGAGTGAGCCACCAGAGCCCGGCCCTTAACATAATCTTATCTGGTCATATACACATAACTTTTGACCTTTTCTGCTTATCCCAGACATATATTAGTTATTGAAAATTAGAGAAACCATGGGACCTATGTTTCTTTAGACTTGGCTTACTCCACTTAATAATTTTTTTCCCAAGTCTTTCCATTTCCTAACAAATTGGGCGATGGAATTCTTCAGGAATTTGCCTGTCATCTTTGGGCAGGGGCCATGCTAATCTTCTCTGTATCATTCCAATGTTAGTGTATATGATGCTGAATTGAGCACAGAACATTTTTATATATAAATTGTAGTTGATTTTTTAAACTAGACAAATCAACAAAAAGTAAGTTTAAAAGAATTGTTGTGAAATTTGAGAACCATGTACTTCTTACATAAGTACACATTTAAGAATAAAGTCAAGATTTACATGTCAAAAACAAAATAAATCCAGATATTTGTTGTTCAAGAGATGTGTAGGAGGAGGAAATCAATTATTCTATACAAGGGACCTGTCATAATGAACACTGCAGCAAGTGTTAAGGTTTGTTAAAAGTTTTAATGTTTTAAATATATTTACTTTTGGATATTTGCTTATATATGCCAAAACTGGGACTGTATGACAGGTCATAATACTTTTCTATAAAGTATTTAAGATTTATGGTAGCAGATAAATACTACTAAGTATGTACATTTCAGAGTTTATAGAAACTTTACTAATGAGAAGTTGCAAAGTCTTTGTGTAAAGGAGCAGAATAAAGAGTTGACTATGTTAACTACACAGTTTCTGTTAAAACTGTAGGCCTTCCTTACTTTATATGTTAGTGAGGAACAAATGATGATATAAGCCATATACAAATTATGAGATGAACTATAAATGGTAATCTTAGTGGGTGACTTTAAACACTACTCATAGCCTATAAAATTCTTGTTGAACATCATAATCTTAGCCAGTGTTAAATGTAAAGAAATATGACAATAATAAAATCTAATTTGTAGTACACTTCAAATACTGAAAACACTGGTAATTGTTTCGTTTTTTATTTTATTATTCGTTAATATTTAATTATTGGTTTTCTTTATTTGTAGCATTGTTTTCCTTGTTGTAATATAATAGAACTTTTTGTAAGTTGTCATTAGGAGGTACTTTGAGAAGGTTACTGGGATGGCCACACCGTTTTTTATAGGTGCATGTGAATTTATAAAGAGGAAAATTAAGAACAAAATATGTATTTAAAAAATGATTAAGTAGAGTCTGATTCAGGAGTGTTGATAAATGTCCACACCTAAAATATTAGCCCTAGGCTGAAGCAGAGTTATTACAGAGTTGAGGTCACAAAAGTGAGAGACTGTGTTTTGTTTTGTTTTTTATTTTTATTTTGTTGGTCATGGGGCTGGAACTCTGGGGCCTGGGTGCTGTCCCTCAGCTCAAGGCTAGTGATACCACTTGAGCCACAGCACCACTTCCATCTTTTTCTGCTAATATGATGCTGAGAAATCAAACCCAAGGCCTCATGCATGCAAGGCAGGCACTCTACCATTGAGCCACCTTCCCAGTACCTGAAAGACTGGGTTTTAAAAAATCATCTAAAAAACATTTGCTTTCTACTTTGGATTATATAATGAAATATATGAGTATTTTTGATGTTTTTGTGCATTGCCATACTTCTAAATTAATATTAACTTTACCCACTTTATCATTGTCAAAGTCATGAAATATCTCTGGGAGTTTGCTTCTATGAAGATTGTTTTTGCATTTATAATTTCTTCTGAGTTATTTTTATTTTTTATCAAAATCACTTTATATTTCATGTTGATGCGTATTTACTCAGAGACAGGGATATAGAGGATTTAGTTTACCAAGTGAACATTAAAATTAGAGCTCAACAATAAGACAAGATGTAAACATAAAGGGGATCCAAATAGGGAAAGAAGAAATAAAACTCTCCCTCTTTGCACATGACATGATCTTGTATTTAAAGAATCCCATAGACTCCACTACCAAATTACTCAAGCTGATTCAAAACTTTGGCAAAGTAGCACGATATAAAATTAACCCCCCAAAAACAATGGCTTTTCTGTATGCCAACAATGAGAAAAGTGTGGCTGAATTTAGGAAAGTCCATTTGCAAAAGCCCCTCAAAAAATAAAATACCTAGGAATTAATTTAACCAAAGAAGTGAAGGACCTCTATGATGAAAACTTTAAAATCTTGAAAAAGGAAATCAAAACAGAACTTAGAAAATGGCAAAACCTCCCATGCCCCTGGATTGGAAAGATCAATATCGTGAAAATGGCAATACTTCCCAAGGCTATCTACAAATTCAATGCAATTCCTATCAAAATTCCAACCTTATTCTTCAAGGAAAAAGAAGAGGCAATCCAAAAATTCATATGGAACAATAAAAGACCCCAAATAGCAAAGATGCTCCTCAATGGAAAGAACACTGCTGGTGGAATATCAATACCAAATTTCAAACTCTACTATAAAGCCATAGTAATCAAAACAGCTTGGTACTGGCATAAGAACAGACCTTAGGACCAATGGAATAGAATTGAAAACCCAGAAATGAACCTACAGACCTATAGCCAACTAATCTTTGATAAGGAAGCTAAAATAATAGAATGAAAGAAAGACAGCCTCTTCAGTAAATGGTGCTGGCAAAATTAGTTAACTACTTGTAGAAGACTAAAACTAGATCCTTATATATCACACTGCACCAGAATCAACTCCAAATGGATCAAAGACCTCGGAGTCAAAGCAAACACTCTGAAAACCTTACAGAATGGAATAGGAGAAACCCTAGGCCTCCTTGGCTCAGGCCAAAATTTTCTTAATAGAGACCCGGAAACACAACAAATCAAAGAAAGGTTGGACAACTGGGATTGCATGAAGTTGCAGAGCTTCTACATGGCAAAGGACATAACTAGCCAGATCAATAGAAAACCTACGGATTGGGAGAAGATCTTCACTAGCCATACAATGGACAAGGGTCTCATATCTAAAATATTCTTGGAACTCAAAAAATAAAATCCCCCAACAACAAATCCTCAAAGAAACAACTGCCCAATAAATAAGTGGGCTAAAGACTTGAAGAGAAACTTCTCTGAAGAAGAAGGAAGTATGGCCAATAGACACATGAAGAAATGCTCAACCTCCCTAGCCATAAAAGAAATGCAAATCAAAACAACATTGAAATACCACCTCACCCCAGTTAGAATGGCTATAATCAAGAACTCTAACAACAACAGATGCTTGAGGGGATTTGGACAGAAGGGAACCTTACTTCATTGTTGGTGGGAGTGTAAACTTGTTCAACCACTTTGGAAAGTAATATGGAGGTTCCTCAAAAGACTCCACATAGAGCTCCCCTATGACCAAGCAATCCCACTTTTGGGCATTTACCCAAATGTTTACAAACAAGACCACACTAAAGCTTCCAGCACAGTTATGTTTATTGCAGCGTTATTTACCATAGCTAAGATATGGAACCAACCCTGATGCCCCTGAGTAGATAAATGGATCAAGAAAATGTGGTATATATACACAATGGAATTCTATGCCTCTATCAGAAAGAATGACATTTCCCCATTTGTTAGGAAATGGAAAGGCTGGGAAAAAATTATATTAAGTGAAGCAAGCCAAACCCAAAGAAACATAGGTCCCATGGTTTCCCTTATTTGCAATATCTAGTATATGTATGAGTCAAACAGGAAAGATCAGATAATGTAATGTTAGGAAAATGAACCCTTAGATATGTATTTAAATGTCTTTTTTTCTTTCATGCATTTGTTTCTAACTCATTTATAAGATTATTTCTTTGTAACTTTGTATGTCCTTCCACCACAGTATAACCCCTGCTTTCACTATATTTGATGTCGGTATAATTTGTGGAGGAGATTGGGAAAAACTCGTCGTTTAAGGATACAGGTGGACCCAATGCAACTATGAGCAGTACAAGTTGTCATGTCAAAAACGAACTTTACAAATTTGGTGCGGGGGGCGGGGGGGATTGGGTGGGGGGGGGCAGGGGGAGGCTGGGAAGGGATGTGAAGGGTAAACAAAGGAGGAGGCTGCAATGCTTGATAAGAAATGTACTCATTATCTTGCCCATGTAATTGTAACCCCTCTGTACAGTATGTTCACAAAAAATAAAAATTAAAATAAAAAAAATAAAATAAAATTAGAGCTCAAAAATAAAAATCAGCTTCTTAAACTAAGGTTCAAAGCCTTGCATCCTTGGATCAGCTAGAGGATCAATCCAGGCTTCAGACTTAAAGTGGGCAGCTGAGGGAGTTTAGTGGGTAGGACTTTTTGAATTCCCCTTTCAGGATATAAGATTTAAAACACACACATGCAAGCACATATTCATAACAAGTTTTTGTTTGGAGAAGTGCACATTATGGTGCTCCATAATGAAAATCATACATTATTTAATAGTGTTCCCAGACCTTTGTCCACATTCTCCCAATGGATTATCAGAAGCAGGTCCTTAGATCATTTTTCTTGGGTTCCTTAGGCCTAGAATTCTTATTCCCCATTTCAGCAGGTCTGTTGTGATTTCAGTTTTTGGTGCACGTAATCCTCCATTTTGTAAGTTTCTTGTGCACCCTTCTCATATTTAACTCTCCCATTACTGGAGATTTCTCAACAATGGATTCCTCCAGCTAGCCCATTTTTATTCTTGGGCCAGAGAATGAAAACACACATCGAGACTCAAGTTCTCTTTGTGCCTAAGACACAGTCAGCCCAGAAAAATCCCCAACCAACCAGGTATTATGCTCTAGTCCAATTTTTTCTCTCATGGGTGATGCATGACATTACTTTTTATTGAGGTGCTTCCTTGGACCCTTTCCTGAAATTGCTGATACACTTTCCATCCTTTACCTCAACGGATGGTGTTTAACCCAACCTTGAGCTATCTCAACAACTCAGGATGTGTCTTCTCCTGAGGGTCTCCCTACATCCCCCTTGCATAACATGGATCCTGGACTAGTCCCCACATTGTTGGGAATACTCCCCTACTGTAACCCAATATCCCAAGAAATACCACCAATTTGAAAGGAACTTAGCATGGCAATGTTTAGTTCTGTTAAAAAGCATGTTATTGACAGAAAGCAACCAGTATGAGTAGGAAGTCTGCCCAGATTATACCCCTAATGAGTTACTACTTCTGGTATTGATCACAAGTTGTGTTCACAGTCTTGCTCTATTGGCTCTTTTGAAGCTCAGCTGGTTATTTTGAAAGGGGTTAACCATATCAGAGCAATCCACTAAACCAGGACACCCAGGCCAGAAATTGTTAGAAAATTCTTACTCAGCTTGTGCTTTATGAGTTAAACTATTCCTCAAGTCCCTAGAACGATTTTAGTAACAGGATATATTTTAGTTATATAGCTTTTTGGAAGATGATTATGCTTAGTCAATACTTTCCCTTAATTCCATCATTTTCAGAGAAAAAGATTATTCTAACTCCTACACAGTCCATTCCCAGACAGAATTTATTATAAGCAGCTCCCTTTTTGGAATGGAGGCTTATGAGCTTCCAGGTGAAAACACCTTATTTGCATATTGCCTTGGTTCCCTTAGGAAACTCGCCTCAGCAAGTGGTTATGAAACCAACAGCTATGTGTGGCTGCTTCATTATAAAGAACCTGTCTGTACTTGTGTTCCTACTGCTAATAGAAAGAGGAAAGTCTGCTCTCTGGAAGCACGTAGCTATGGATTTAAGCACGCTTACTGAACTCTGAGCACAGAGCACAGATTGAGCTGCAGGATTTTAAGAGCCATAGATGAATCAGTCAGATACCAGCTGCTTGGCTGACCACAGGGCACACTTTTGATGCCACATTTCTGAGGTAAAGCAGTTCTAAGCTGCCAAGACACTATGGTAAGAAGAAGCCTGAGGGGGAATTCTTGGTGGGAAGGAGAAGGTGAAAGTTTGGATTTAGGTTTTAGAAAATGCAAGCCACTTTCTGAATTGCTTGAGGCTGCGAGCAGATCATCATATTTTCTTTTTTTTTTTTGTTTTTTGTTTTTTTTTGGGGGGGGGGTCCGGTCGTGGGGCCTGAACTCTGGGCCTGGGTGCCGTCCCTCAGCTCTTCAGCTCAAGGCTAGAGCTCCGGCTTTTTTCTTATATGGTGCTGAGGAATCGAACCCAGGGCCTCAGGCATGCAAGGCAAGCGCTCTACCACTGAGCCACATTCCCAGCCCTAGATCATCATATTTTCTAGCTCTCTAGATGCAGAGTATGAGAACACTTCCCACATATCACACTCAATCCCTCCTGCCTAGCAGTCTTCAATTCCCTCTTACAACAGTTAAGCAATTTTTAAGAAAGCAAAATTCAGCGAACCTGATCAGCTTGTGAAGAAAACATATCCTCTGGCTTTAGAATAGATCAATTTCTATCTCAGAATAAGAGGAAGAAAAGAAACCACATTCTACAGAATGTAACACCTTAAACATGCTAGTTTGCTGCATGAACTTTTCATTAGATTCATACAAGAAAAAAAAAAGAAATCTGAGAATTTCTGGAGCCTTTGTTAGCCTAATATCAAGTTCTTGTTTTTTCTTAATACTTCAGAGATTCTAGTTAGAAGAATTGAAAAAATACAGATATTAGCCTGGTTCAGATTAATCTGAAACCACAGCAACTAAGTTATCAAATTCTAAATCTAGTCTCAAAGCTGAAAGTCAAGGCTTCCCTCCCCGCAACATCTTCAGAATAGCACTATTGTCTAAGTCTCGGGTTTGTTTTCTTTAAAGAATTAGAAAGCAGAACAGTTTTTAAAGCAGTTTTTCTTCAAAGCGAAAAGAGAGCAGTCCAACAGTCTCTTCCTCAAAGCAAACACAAAGCAGTGAAACAGACTCCCCAGTGAAAAGAGGGACATAGTGTCTCATAATTGGTTTCCTAGTCTCAGAGGATGAGTATGGAATTTTTTCTTATTGGATGCCCCATCTCAGAGCACAAGCACAGAAAACACTTTTGATTGGATGGGAAGTAGAGGGACACTCCCTTGACCATAGTCAGAAAAAGCCATGTGTTAGCACCTAAAGCTTCATGTGAAAAGGGTGTGTAATATTTGCTGCATCATTCATCCTCACCATGTTGGAGCCAGTTCCAACCATTACCTTTTATCCATAACTACCCAGATGTAGTGATTTAACTCCCTCTGAGTAGCACATAACCACTTGTTACTCACAGGGCACTGTACATTGTAATGTCCCACCAACACTATGTTGACAGAGAAATTAGATTTCTAAATTGCTGTTTTGAAGAAGCAAAACCCTCTGACTTAAACTTGCACACTTAACTTAAAATTTATTGTCTTTTTTCAATTCTATTAGCATTACCTACTTAAATAAGTGTATTTTTCATTTTGATATATCCACATAGGCATACAATGTACCATGATTATGCTTAACCCCTTCATAATTCTCTCCAAAGTTTTATTAATCATTTTAAGAATACAACATAGTAGTAATAAGTACATTTACAATATTGTACAATCTCAATGTCCACACTCTTTACATCCTCCAAGATTCAAATTCTTTATTCAATAAAGCAATTTTCCACCTCTCCTCTGCTTCAAGGTATGCATCAAGTATGATTTTGCTTCCTGTCTCTATCAATGACTGTTCTATGTAACTACTGATATAAGTAGAATCATGTAATACTTGATCTTTTTATGACTGGCTTATTTCACTTAGCAGTGTTCCAAAGTTTCATCCATAATATAGCATATGTCACAACATAATTCTTTTTTTTGGGGGGGGTCCGGTCGTGGGGCCTGAACTCTGGGCCTGGGCGCTGTCCCTCAGCTCTTCATCTCAAGGCTTGCACTCTACCACTTGAGCCACAGCGCCACTTCCGGCTTTTTTCTTTTTGCTTATGTGGTGCTGAGGAATCGAACCTAGAGCCTCATGCATGCAAGGCAAGCGCTCTACCACTGAGCCACCTTCCCAGCCCCATAATTCTTTTTAAAGTTGAAATAATATACCACTGTATGTTTAAACCACATTTGCTTTAGCTATTCATTTGTTGATGGCCACTGGATTGCCTCCATGTTTTGAGTATTGTACAAAATGACTATGAGTGTACAAGATCTCTTCCAGACCTTGCTTTTAGATGTTTAAAGTATATGCCCAGAAATGGAATCACTGGATCACATGAAAACTCTCTTTTCTTTCTTTTTTTTTAAATTTTTTTTTGTCATGGGTCTTGAACTCAGGGCCAAGTCACTGTCCCTGAACTTTCCCAAAACACAGATCCACTTCCAGTTTTCTGCCCAGGCTGGCTATGAACCGTGATCCTTGGATTTCAGCCTCCTGTCCTGAGTGGTTAGGATTACAGGTATGAATAATCCTGTTTTTAATTGTTTGAAAAGATGCCATTCTGTTTCCCATAGAACGGTTCTAATTTTACCACACTTTTGGCAGTATTGTTACTTTATTTTTTGTAGTTATCCTACCTAATTCATATGAAGTGGTAATTTTCTTCATTATTTTGACTCACACTTTCGTAGTGATTAGTGATGTTAAACACCTTCTTCGTGGGCTTGTTAACACTTTGTCTTCTCTGGAGAAACATCTTAGTTCTTTGCACATTGTAAAGTCAGGTTGTGTGTCATTGCAATGATGTTTTTTATATATTCTTGATGTGAACCACTTATCAAATATATACATGCAATAACTTTATCCCATTCTGTCTTGCTTTTTTGGACACTGTTGATTGCAACCTTTGGTGCATTCTGATTTATGTTTTCCTATAATGAATGACCCTTCATTGATGTCAGTTTCCAGTATGTCTTCAGGTCCTGTAACTACGAACCATCATATTGATTTGGACTCCTGCTTTGGTAACAGTGAAGTAAAGCTACCTAATTATGCTCTGGTCACCTACCTACTGCCACTTTTGTATCTCTCTCCATTAGCTTTTCGTAAAGGCCTTGGGGCATATCCACAACTTATTTGGTCCTTAAAGACCTGTAGAATTACAGGCCTTAAATTTACTTTTAATGGAAATATGTGACGTCCAATTTCTTTTTTTTCTTTTTGTACATTTTTGATTGTAAGAATACTGTACAAAGGGGTTACAGTTACGTGACAAGGTAATGAGTACATTTCCTATCAAGCATTTTTGCCTCCTCCGGGCAAATAAGATGAAAATTGAGAGCTTCATAATATAGAAGCACACCAAAACTCTAGGTATATATTTTTCTTCATATGAGTATTTAGAATTGTGTGATGCTAGAGATTTAACCTACTTGCAAGTTAATAATAAACTTGTCACACTTTAATGGATGCTAGACGATTTATGATGCTCTTGGGTCAGAGACAAAAAGGACTTAATTTTTACAGTAATAGTGAAAGCCAGTGAGATATGTGTGTATGTGTATATTTATATATTACAAGTGTAGCTCCCATCCCTCAGTGCCACTGAGTGAAGTAAAGATAGCCATGTGAAGCCTATACAAACAATGGGTTCTGAGTTTGAGCAATTTCCATCTTTCTAATGAGCAATGGGCATGCTTGAACTTTACTCGGGAGAATGACAATAGCTTAGAAAAAGCTTGCAAATATACTATGGAATATAGAGCAGCTAGTGTTCACTTGAAGATATGCAAACACTTGAGTCTGCCGTGGAATTGTTTTTTTTCTTTTGTTTCTTGAATGTTCCTAGCTACTAAGACCAATATATATATTTCTCCTAATAAACGTTTAGTTCCCCTTAAAAAGGAGGCATGACAATTTGTTGAGAATACTTATTATTTTTCTAGCCCTAACCCCTCAGTCCTATCTAGAATACAATTCAACAAAATAAATAGATTGAATTCAAATTTAACACATCTAGAAGCTTTCTTCTTAGAGGGATTTCTTAATGTAGGTGTGGAAGAAATTAAGGAAAAAATAGGCCCACAAATATATATTATGAAGATATTGTATGTATTTTAACAGTAATAAAAGATTACATTTCTGTTTTTTAGTGTGTGAATATTTACAGAGTATGTACAGAGTTCCAACGTTTATGCCAGGGCCTATCATGGAATAGAATGTAGCAAATTTTCTCTATATTGTTTGTATATTTATAGAATTCACCTGTCTGACTTCTTTCCCATTTTGATAAAAAAGAGCACCTGTTTGATTGAAATACAATCATTATTTTTCTACCTTCAGGATTCCACACACTTTGCTGTCTACTAAATATAGAAAAGATTCATGCATAACCCTCATCTTCAAGGAGCAATTTTCAGTATCCCAAGTAGCTTGTGTTTATCTCCCACCCCTTTCCTCCCAGCTGTCAATCTAGGTGAGTGATGGCTGAATTCTATAAGACAGGAAAACAGATAATTCACAGGCATTCAGTTAGTATCTAATGGAAAATTCTTCACTTGGATTATATTTTATCATCATCTTTGTGAGAACTTCAGCTTCCTTATTTGGAAACTGAGCTGTTCAGTTAAAAGTGAGTAGATGAATCTTATTATTTAAAATTTCATTTAACTAAAATTGGAAGAATTAATTTTTCAGACACTATTCACATTTAAGATTCATTAGCCACATATAGCCAGTGGCTAGTCTGTTAGACAATGCATATATAGAATATTTCCATTATCACAGATGTTTCTGTTAGAACTGTTTTAGAGCATGTTTTAGTTTGTTAAGGCATGGTCCATGTTCATAAACTATATATGCTCCGTAGGTGGTACTCAGACTGAAGATCCAACCAGAAAGGCTAGACACCCATGAAGTTAAGATATAGGTATAAATTGTTCTACATAGGCACACTTATTTGTGAGGAGGAAGAGGATCAAACAGTCAACGTCAGCAGAATCAACCCTCTCAACTCCAGGAAAGAATAGGTAAAAATTTTAGCAGTTCTTTGCAGCTTTGCTTCTGTGATTGAAATTGACTGTGGTATTCTCAATGGTGATTTTGTTGGAAAATATAAATGTGTAATTATCACATTAGCTCAGTGAAGAATTAGAGTTTGTGCTTTGTAAATGTAATTTGATATTTATATGTGACATTTCAATTTCTCCTGGTATCAATACACCACAAATATCTTTATATGGTTTCTGAGTTGTTTCTTTCGTTAATTTTGTTGTTCTTACAGCAGACATTTTAGAAATTAGTGGAAAAGTTAAGACTTTCTGTGTTTCGCAATCCCATTATTTCTCCGTAAGCTTAATAAAAAATGAGAATCTAAGAACTATGTGAAGAAATTGTATCTCCAATCACCTGTTCACTTTCATTAATTACTAGACCAAAGGGAACTGGGTCCCCAGAATCTCACCCTCAAAATTCAAGAATGAGGTGGGAATAAGGCAAGGAAAGAGAGACATAGTAATTTGCACTGAAGTTACTGTGCTGTCACAATGAGCACTTGTTCTCATGCAATCTTTTTGAATCCCACAGTTAGCTTTTTTGTGGTTTTTATTAGTATGACAAAGATGACTGACTTTCCCAGATTTACAGTTGGAAGTGTGTGGGACACATTCCTTTATCTATGGAATCTTCCTTAAAATTGTGCATCATTCACTTTGGGTCTCAGTGCCTTTTCCATCCTTGTCACAAGTATGTATTTCTACAAATGGAGACGTTGGTTCAACATTTGTCTTTAAATGATTAAATTATGTGGATTTGCTATAGAAGGAAGGTATTATGGGTAGGAACCTTTGGTCCATGTTGACATTTCTTTATGGAATTCTTTTACGGTCCTTACTCATGGACTTATGTGTAAGTAATTCTCCACATATTCCGGTATACTCCAGTACAGTGGGGCAACGCATTAGAAATTTAAAACATGCCTATAACTCTTTTAAAGTACACTTTTAAATATAATGATATAAATAAAAGCTTTTGTTTTGTTTTTATTTTTTATTTTAATATTATTGTCAAGGCGATGTACAGAGGGGTTACAGTTACACAAGTAAGGTAGTGATAACATTTCTTATCTAACTTGTTACCCTCTCCCTCATTTTTCTTCCTCTTTCCTTCATTCTCTCAATCCCTCCAAAGTTGTACAGATCATTTCCAACATATTGTTACATTTGATTTCCTTTAATTAAATGTTTGTGATGTTCCCATCCTTGAACTCCACAATGTAAACACTGTAACACCACGGTTAGACCCCTCTGCCATGCATATATGCATATGCATATTTTCCTAAAATTTGAGGTCATATATTTGTTTGATTATTCATTTGTTTATTGCCCAAACTGGAGCTTGAATCCAGGGCCTACACACTGTTCTCTGCTTTTTTTTCCCACAGCACTAGCCACAGGCCCATTTCTGTCATTTTGGTGGTTAAATGGATATTCCTCTGGGGGCTGGCTTTGAACCATAATATTCAAATCTCACCCTTGTGAGTAGGTAAGATTACAGGTGTGAGCCTACTTTATAAGTTGACTTTTCATCTCATTATATCATTCATATATTTCCTATCCTTAGAAATTTCATACTATTCTAAGAACATCACTTACAATGATTGCATGGGAGTCCAGTGCTTATAAATTCCATAATTAATTAAACTGTCCCTAACACTGAAAATTTTGTTGTCTCCAAAATATTAAATGCATCATTAAAGTTCATTTGGATTTTTCATTCTAGTATTTATTTTTTATAATTAGATAAGTATCTGCTAGTTGTTAGAAAGAACCAAATACAAAATTTCTTGTTACATAATGATCTATATTAACTTGGCTCATCTAAAACAGTACGTTACTCCTCCCCATAAAGTTTATATTTTTCCCAGCATGCAGTTCCAGTTTTGTAACTTTTACACACCTTACCCATTATAATGCTTTTGTCAAAAATCCCTCTTGCTATCATCCAGTTTTTGTAAAAACATTTTCCATGTATTTCATTAATAGGAAGTCATATTTAACTAAAACCAACTCAACGTCATCATTTCCACCTGTATTAGCATTTTAGCCTGGATCAGAACTTGATTTTAACAATATTTTATTTTAATGGAAGAATCAGAGTATCAAACGGAAGGCTGAGGGTTCCCTTATGAACAAATTTTATCATTCATTGCTTGTTTTTGTTTTTGAATTTGAAAGTTAAAGATTAATAGCTCACATATCCTCTGTTGTCACTGCATTTGATTCCAGTTCTCTACATCATGTATATACATTTTTCTAATTTGGGAAGGGGAAGGGAAACAACAAAATGCTGAAACAAGGATACAGGTTGACCAATTGTAACAATGAGAAGTACAATAAACTATGTTGAAAACTAACTTCACAACTTCAGGGTAGGGGGAAGGAGGAGTTGGGGAAGTAAGGAGGGAAGGGAATGTAGGGGGAAAACAGAGGATGGGGTAACAATGCTCGACAGGAAATGTACTCATTACCATGCTGTAACTGAACCCTGTAACCCCTCTATACAGTTTCTTTACAATAAAAATATTTTTAAAAAGATTACCAGCTAATATTTCCATGGTTAACTTGCTATGCACCTTAAATGCTTCATACAGCTGAAAATGGGAAACCAAAAAGAAAGCAACTTTCAATATATATATATATATATATATACATATATATATATATATATATATATATATATATTGCTGTAACACTGAGATGCCAAATCCAGTGCCAAGTGCACAAGAACCCAGAGTACAGTCATTAATCTCTAGAATTCTGAGTTGTTTTCTTTGGCTGGAAATCTCTTTAGTGTATTATGCACAATATGCAGAAATATCCTGAAAAAATATTCATGGATAAAAACAATTCTACACGATCAGGAAAATTTGCACCATGTCAAAAAGTGGAAAATAAGACGAGAAAAATTCTATTCCTGTTTATATAAAAGGTAGGATTGGACATGGATCTACCAGTAGACTGAAGAAGAGAAACAATTATTTAAGTGAGTTGTTATTATAAATCTAATAATATAATGATATACATGGTAAAATAGAACCTGATGATGAGCCATGAACTCTGCCTGGGGAGTTCAAGAAAATCTTTATTGCTCAGTATCTTGATACATAGGAAGGGAGAAAACAAATATTCTGTAAAATGAAGAAAATCTTATGAAGTGCAGTAATCTCTAAATATTATGATCAAGGAACGTAAAGTATCAGGAACAAGGTACCAGTTAATTGAAGAGTGAAATTGGAGCGATTGAAATGACCATATTGCTTGGTATTATGGAAATTCCTTAATATGCACAGGGCCCTGGGTTCAATCCCCAGCACTAAAAAGGAAGGAAGGAAAGAAACCAAGAAAGATTTGCAAGGTGGGGTCTATAGTTCTCTTTCTTTGATGAGTCCCTGCCTGGTTTTGGGATGAGGGTTATGATGGCTTCATAGAATGAGTTCGGTTGTGAACTTTCTTGTTCAATTTCATTGAAGAGTTGGAGGAGTATTTGTGTGAGCTGTGCTTTGAATGCCTTGTAGAAATCTGCTGTAAAACCATCTGGTCCTGGGCTTTTCTTAGATGGGAGGACTCTAATTGCTGTTTCTATGTCAATACTTGATATGGGCCTGTTAAAATGATTTAACTCATCTTGGTTTAGTTTCAGCATGTCAATATTTGCTAGGAAAAGGTCTATTTCTGCCATGTTCTCAAATTTATTAGTATAAAGTTTTGAGAAGTATTCCCTTATAATGTTCTGAATCTTGGTTGTTTCTCCGGTGATGTTTCTATTCTAATCTCTGAGTTTATTTTTTTGGGTTGTACTCTTCTTTTTCTGATAAGTTTTGCTAAGGGTCTGTCAATTTTGTTAATTTTTTAGAAGAACCAACTCATTTTTTGTTGATACCTTCTATGGTTTCTTGTGGATTCTAATTCATTTAATTCTGATTTAATTTTAATTATTTCTTTCCTTCTACTGGATTGGGGTTTATATTGGTGCTCTTATTTAAGGAGGGTCAGATGCCTTATTAAACTGTTGGTTTCAGATCTTTCCACTTTGTTGATGTAGGAACTCAGAGCTATAAAAGTACCCCTGAGTACTGCCTTTGCTGTGTCCCAGAGGAGCTGGTAATTTGTGTGTTCATTTTTGTTGAATATCATGAATATTTGAATTTCCTTTCTAATATCTTCCATGACCCACTCGTGATTCAGCAGTGTGTTGTTCAGCCTCCATGTGTTACAGGACTTTCTTTGGTGGCTTTTGGTGGTGAGTTCTAATTTTATTCCCTTGTAGTCTGAGAGGTATAAGTTCAATGCTTTTGAATTTGGACAAGTTTGCTTTGTGGCCTAAAATGTGGACTATTTTGGAAAATGTTCCATGTGTTGCTGAGAAAAACGTGTATTCTTATGCTGCTGGGTGAAATATTCAGTAGATGTCTGTTAAAACTGGTTGATCTATGCAGTTGTTTAGATCTGCGATTTCTCGAGTTGATCTATCTAGTGGGGAAATTGGTGTGTTAAAGTCCCCAACAATTAATGTCTTTGGATCTATGTGGGATATGAGGAAAAGTAGTGTTTCTTGGATAAATTTGGGTGCTCCTTTGTTTGGTGAATAGGTATTTACAATTGTAATCTTCTCATGGAGGAGAGGTCCCTTAATTATTAGTATGTAGTGACCTTCTTTATCACTTCTTACTAATTTTAATTTGAAGTCTATTTTACCTGATATTAGGATTGCAACTCCCACCTGTTTATGGGGGCCGTTTGCTTTGGTTCCAGCCTTTCATGTTGAAAATGTGCTTGTTTTTATGGGCAAGATGTGACTCCTGAAGGGAATAGATAGAAGGATCTTGCTTTTTAATCCAACTGGGCAGTCTATGTTGCTTAATTGGAGAGTTAAGTCCGTTAATGTTGACAGATAGGACTGAGAGGTATTTGGGAGTTTCTGCCATTTTGTGCACCTTCTTGGGGGCTGCAGCAACTGGGTTCTTCCTATGGTTCTTGGATGCTCAGTTTGGGTGTGATTTCTTGGCCTTTATTGCGGTCTTGTTGGTTTTCTCTGTGTAGAAAATCATTAAGAATCTTTTGTAGGGCTGGTTTGGTGGATATATATTGTTTCAGTTGTTCTTTGGTATGGAAGGTTTTTAGTTTACCTTCGGTTATGAAGGAGAGTAAACTGGCTACAGTATTCTTGGTTGATAGTTGTTTGTCTGTAGTGCATGGCATACATCATTCCAGGTTCTTCTTGCTTTCATTGTCTTTGATGAGAAATTTGAGGTGATTCTAATTGGTTTCCCCTTATAGGTGATTCATCTTTTCTCCTTGACAGCTTTAAGGATCTTTTCATTGGTCTGAATTGATCCATTGTGGATTATAATGTGACAGTGGGATGTCCTATTCTGGTCTGGTCTATTTGGAGTCCTAAAACTTATTGTTTCTGAATAAGTCTATCTTTTTTCATGTTTGGGAAGTTCTCTGCTAGGATCCTGTTAAACAAATTTCCTAGACCATTAACTTGTTTTTAAGTGCTCCTCTACACCCATTATCCTCAGATTAGGCCTTCTGATGGTGTCTTCCAAATGTTGAATAGATCTATTATATTTCTTGGATTTGTCTTGGATGGTTATATGTTTTTTCTCTATTATATCCATGCTGTCTTCAATCCCGGAGATTCAATCTTCTGCAAGTTCTAACCTACTATCAAGACATTCTACTTTGTTTTTTTTTTTTCTTTTATTTCTAGTTGGTCAGCTTTGATGGCTTCAAATTCTTTGTTGGAGCTTTGTTTTAGATCTTGTATGGACTTCTTTACTTCCTTAATTCGGTGTTCAGTGTTTATTCTCAAATCACTTAGTTGATTGGTTATGGTTTCCTTGGACTCCCATTCCTTCTTCTGGGTTAGATTCACTATTCCCTTTGTGGACTCCTTGAGTTCTTTTAGTTCACCACTTATGGATTCCATGAATGCCTTAATTATCTTTGTGTATTCTCATCCTGGTCTCTCAATTCCTGTATTACTTTTTGATTAGCTTCCTCCCGTTCATGCAATTCCTGTAGCTCTCTTTGACTGATCTCAGCCTGCTCACACCATTCCTTTATTTCTGTTTGAGTGCTCTCAAGCTGCTCACGCAATTCTGTATCAATCTTTGAGTAGCTTCCTCATGCTCATGATATTCCTGTATTGGCCTTTTTTTGCCTCCTTTCTCTCCCTATCATGCTCATACTGAGTCCTTTGCAGGTTTTCAATCTTTTCATTTACCATGTTTACCAGTAGTGTTTGTAGAGCTAATTGGGAACTCTCCTCTGGATTATTATCTGTTCTGTCTACGGATTATCATGAGTGGGAGTTGAGATACCCAGACTTGCCATTTTTCTTGTGTTTTTCCTGATTGCTCTGCCCATTTGGGATGAAAGTAACACCAGTTTTGTGCTAGATCACTATCTTAAGGTAAGCATCAACCAACGTCTGTAGTTGCTCAGTCAAAGTCTGCAGATACACTCTAGTTCAACGGATATATCTATTCAACATCAAACAACTATGTATTAATGGGTTATGAACCACAAAGAAGATTTTGGCAAACTAGAAATTATTAGGTTTGGAGAGATGTGGGTAAAAATAGGGATAGAAGGATATGTAAAGGCAGAGGGTGAGTTAACTTAACTAATTCTTAATCTTAAAGTGGGAACTAGGTTGTATAGAATGATAGTAGAGAGAGAGAAAAGAGAAGAAGATAAAGATATAAAAAGACAAAAATAGAAGAACAAATATTAAAAATTAAAAAGTGAAACACTTAAAAACTTAAAAATTATTCAAATTTAAAAACGTAATATTCAGAGAAGAATGTGGATAGGATAAGATAAGGGTAGGGATGAAAAGGAGATGTGGGAAACTTTAAAAATGCTTAAAATATTATATAGATATAAAGAGGTAGTACTATTATTAAGTAATTTAAGTCTAAAAGGTTTTGGATTGAGTAATACATTTCTGGATTAAATGTGTACACAATGGGGGATAAGATCTAATAATCAACTATGGATATATCTGAGGATGAGCAGAAGAGCAATTAAGTCATGCAAAGAATAAAAGAGAAGAAAAGGTTCAAAGAATGAGAAGGAAAGAAAAAAAGATCAAAAGGTCAGTAGCGCTAAACAAAAAAGAAAAAAAGCACACACTTATACCCTTAAAAAAAAATTATAAGAGGAAGAAAAAAGTTAATAGAAAACAATGTTTTTTCAAAAAAAAGTTCAATATTAAAAATTTTTTAAAAGTTTTAGAAAAAATTTTTAATAAAAGGTACAAAAAAGTTCTTTGATTTTTTTGGGGGGGGATGGGAAGATCCTATATCTTCCTTGTGTCCTTAACCTGTCTCTAGTTGGAGTCTCTGGTCTGCTTGTGGTGTTTGAATTTGCTGTGGTTTGGTTGGTTTTTTTAAGTCGGTTAGTATGAGCACGCAGAAAAATGGTCTGCTTACCCAGGATTTTTTGATCCTCCTCCCAGAGGGAGATCTGCTTTGAGTATCACAAAAGAGGGAGATGGCTGTTTACTTTAGAGATGCTGTGTTGAGGCTAGGTTCTGGGTAGAGTTGAGGCTTTTCAGCACATAGTAGCTTTTCCCTGAGGGGCTAGCTTCTGAGTCACTCACAGAGCCCAGCCGGGAGCCTTTTTCAGGATTTATGTTTACAGTATTTCAATTGATTTTCAAGGCTGCTGTAGGGAGGGACAGCTTCTGTCTCTGTGTAATCAGCGAAGAAATCCACTCCTGGGGCTTGCGCCCTGTTCTGGATGACTTTTCCCTGGGTGGAGCTGAGCCTAGCAGGTCAGATTAGGTTCCTGTGACCTACTAAATTACTCTTGTTTTCTTTCAATGCCTGAGTTAGAGCTAGCTGCTCAGCCAGGCCTTTGTCAGTATCAAAGATGGAGATCTCTGGTAGTGGCGAGGGGAGGGGTGGCCTTCCTTCCTCTGAACCCTGAGAAGGAGTGAGGATGTCAGGCTTCTACTCACGCCGGAATCTTGGTTCCTGTTTCATCTCTGGTCGGCGAGCAAACTGCAGGATGAAGATGTCTGTTCCTTGTCAGTTCTTGCTGGTGTTGAGTAGAATCTGCTCACCTGCCGCCTCTAGGGCCTTCATCCGGGACTATCTATGTTGCTGGTATGGTGGCTACAGCTGCCGCTGCTGCTGCCTCAGCAGCTGCCACCTCAGCTACAGCAGCTGGCAAGTGCTCAGATCTGTCTCCTTGCCTGGATTTTCCCTCTCTGGCCTAACGCTCTGTCCTGTGATGGCACACTTGGTGTGATTATCTGGCTTAGGACTATTCACTGGAACAAAAACTGCTTTCTATGTGAGAGCTTGTTTAGCCTCCAGCTTCTCCTCCGCCATCATCCCGGAACTCCCTCTGAAACCTTTATTCAACTATTTTTTTTATTTCAAAAATAGGCTGTCTATTTTTCGAAAAGTTTCCTAGTATAAAATAACTAATATTTCAAAGTAGAAAGTACTGTTTATTAATTTCAAGGGAATTTTAGATATACGCATGATATTGTGGTAACGTTTATAGTATATTACTTGAAAAAATTCTGTTCAAACTCTTAAATATTCGTGTGTAATGACAGGGAGAGAGGAAGATAATTCATACTGGTTAGGAATTTGCAATGCCTCAAAAATCTATTGAATAATTTGTTATAAGCACATAGTCAAGCTACCTGATATGGCTTAGTTTTTTTTTTTTGTTTCTTTATTTATTCAAAATTTTAACATGTATGCATGCACAGTGGTAACATTAAAATTATTAATCATAATACAAATATTGCAAAATCATAGACAAGTTTCATACGTTCAATAGTTAGCACTTATGATTCTAATAATAATTTTTATGAAGATGATGATGACCACAGTGTAGCCTGATAATGACAAGGTTGTGATTAAAAAGGAAAAAATTTTAGACATCTTTTAAGCCAGATTTCCCACATTGAATTCATAGTACTAAAAAGCATTGGATTAATGCAATAAGAATAATAAGAGTAGAGTCTCAATATCAAGAAATACAATCACATAAACAGGTGAGACAGTAAATACCCTAATGTTATTCTTTCAGTCTCTCTAAATATACTCACATTTCTTGGTACTATTGTTTTCTTATAAATAAAATCGTTTATTTGCACATGTTGATTATCCCACATAGATAAAATATAATAAGCTGAGTGCTTTCTGTTACAAATGATCTTGTTTGTTCTAGCCTTAGGAATTTAGGAGAAAGCCTTTAACTACCCACATAGCCATTGGCTTAGTTATATATCCCTAGACGTTAACAACACATGCCTCAAGAAGCATACTTCACTCATTAGGCAGAAATCCATGATCAGTTTTAGTTTCATCCAGTTAACTGGAGAAAATCTATGTATAAATTTATTAAGAACTCTTGGCAACACATAAAGCAATAAGAAAAATTTTGATGGACTAAGATGTAGTTTTCAATGTAGTGTGATTAGTTCAAATACCATTCTCATAAAGACACTATTCAATAACCAATGTTTTCCAATGACATATTCTTCAATATAGCTGTAAACACATGACACAATTACATAATACCACTTAAATATCTGGAGTTACATTAAAAGGACAAGGTCCTTAGAGCCAGGAGGAAAATTTATTTTTATTTCTGCATGAAAAAATTTGTGACTTTATACCAACAAACTGAATTTGACACTTTCCTTATTTGTAAGCTAAGGAGGAAAATGTAAGGACTCTTCACTTTTCTTTCTTTTTTTTTTTTGCTCTATAAGCCAACAAATATATTCTTCAATATTTCTGGTAGATTACATCCATTTACAGATGAGAAATGTAAGGTCAGTAGTCAATGTAATGAGTAAATAATGATACTAGAATTTGTGTCTGAGCCCTTCACTCTGTGTGCTTACAAGCAGAAGTAATTTGGTG
This sequence comes from Dipodomys spectabilis, assembly GCF_019054845.1. Classification (NCBI taxonomy): domain Eukaryota; kingdom Metazoa; phylum Chordata; class Mammalia; order Rodentia; family Heteromyidae; genus Dipodomys; species Dipodomys spectabilis. Next base: position 680,245 of record NW_024871151.1, on the reverse strand, counting down.
ATGGAAAGGGCCAATAAGAAAAGACTATGGGGAAAAACATACTTTGTAAAAGGTTGCTTAAATCTAGGTGACCAGTGATGATTACATGAAACAGGCTGGTGTCAGGGGCATAAAAATGCATACATAGAAATCATATTAGTGACAGAAACTCAGAAAATCTTGATCATTCATCTTAACTAATGGGTGAGAGCAGAAGGGTATGAAGAAATCTAAAGTGGTCTACATCTCTGGTCAGGCAACTGTGTTAGTGATATTCTTGGTGATAGGGATTGCAGGTGGAAATGATGGATTTAGGGAGAAAAAAAAAACTCTGATAGTTGTAAAGTTTATATGAAAAAGAATAATAAAATTGGGGGCATTATAAAGGGAAGAGTTAAGGGAAAGTTCTGACACAATTCTGAACAATGTGAGTACCAGTGTGGACAAGATTGGAAGAATGAGATAAATAAGGAAACAAGAAAGTAATAAACGCAGATTTACAGAAGTAAAGAAAGGAAAGAATTTGCAGGAAGAAAAGTTCAAAACGGTTACAGAGATATTGAAGGAAATATGCTATTTGGATTTGAAAATTAAAAAGGTATAGACAAGTTCAATAAGAACAGTGTTTTGGCGATATCTCCATGATGAAATAACCTTGTCATTCAAACTGCCACAAATTCTTATATGTAGGAAGTGCTCTGATAAACTTCAAGCTTTTATTGAATGGAAGAGTTCAGACATTACCCTCATCACTAGGATTAAATTCCTAAAAAGATAAGGCATTTTGCTTTAATGCCTTTCTTTCATTTTCTCTTACACATTGGCAAGTAGGGAAGGATTCTTATGTAACAATAATACAATGTTGACTTGTAATAACACAACATCTAGGATCTAGTGTTAATTCAGATATTTACTAATTAGCTCCAAAATTTATGGATATTTATATTTCTCCTGGGTAAACTAATGAGCTCCAAGAAAATTGTACACCCTCTAATGTGGGCATAGGGTTATACTGTGGAACTTTCCCGTTCAGATAGGGAGTACTACCCTATTGTTTAACATGGAGAACGTACCCTCATACATAGACTGTGTGTGTGCAAACCTGAAGTGGTATTTGAACAAGGGAAAACATGGGACCTATGTTTCTTTGGGGCTGGATTACTTCACTTAATATAATTTTTTCTAAGTCGTTCCATTTCCTAACAAATGGAGCATTATTATTCTTTCTGATGGAGGCAAAGAATTCCTTTGTGTGTATATTCCACATTTTCTTGACCCATTCATCTACTCAATGGCATCTGGATTGGTTCCATATCGTAGCTCTGGTAAATAATGCTGTAATAAACATAGTTGTGCTGGAAGATTTAGTATGGTCTTGTTTGTGATCATTTGGGTAAATGTCCCAAAGTGGGATTGCTGGGTCATAGGAGAGCTCTAGGAGTTTTTTGAGGAACCTCCATACAACTTTCCAAAGTGGTTGAACAAGTTTACACTCCCAATAACAATGAAGTAAGGTTCCCTTCTGGCCAAATCCACTCTAGCATCTGTTATTTTTGTTCTTGCCTATGGCCATTCTAACTGGGGTGAGGTGGTATCTCCATGTTGTTTTGATTTGCATTTCTCTTATGGCTGGTGAGGTCGGGCATTTCTTCATGTGTCTATTGGCAATCCTTCTTTCCTCTTCACAGAATTTTCTCCGTAAGTCTTTAGCCCTCTTATTTTTATTTATTTATTTATTTTTATTTTGAAAATACTGTACAGAGGAGTTAAAATTACATGGGCAAGATAATGAGTACATTTCTTATCAAACATTTTAGCCTCCTCCTTTGTTTCCCCTTCCCATCCCTTCCCATCCTCCCCCCACCCCCCAATCCTCTTCGCCCCCCCATGAAAGTTGTAAAGTTCATTTTCGACATAACGACTTGTACATCTCATTGTTGCAATGTAGCCCACTTATTTATTGGGCAGTTGTTTCTTTGAGGATTTGTTGTTGGGGGATTTAATGTTTTGAGTTCCACGTATAGTTTACATATGATAACCTTGTCCATTGTATGGCTAGTGAATATCTTCTCCCAATAAGTAGGCTTTCTATTGATCTTGCTATCTATATCCTTTGCCATGCAGAAGCTCTGCAACTTAATGCAATCCCATTTTTCCAAATTTTCTTTGATTTGTTGTGTTTCTGTATCTCTTTTAAGAAACTTTAGGTTTATGCCAAGGAGACCTAGTAATGATTTCAGACCTGTAATGTTTTCAGAGTGTCTGCTTTGACTCCGAGGTCCTTGATCCATTTGGATTTGATTCTGGTGCAGGATGACTTTATGGATCTATTTTTGATTTTCTACAAGTGATTAACCAATTTTGCCAGCACCATTTACTGAAGAGGCTGTCTTTATTCCATTCTATTTTTTTAGTTCCCTTATCAACTATTAGATGACTATAGGTCTGTGGGTTTATTTCTGGGTTTTCAATTCTATTCCATTGGTCCTGAGGTCTGTTCTTGTGCCAGTGCCAAGCTGTTTTGATTACAATGGTTTTGTAGTAGTGTTTGAAATTTGGTATTGATATTCCTCCAGCACTGTTCTTTCTGTTAAGGATCGTTTTTGCTATTTGGGGTCTTTTATTGTTCCATATGAATTTTTGGATTGCCTTTTCTATTTCCTTGAAGAATGATGTTGGAATATTGATAGGTATCACACTGAATTTTAGATAGCCTTGGGAAGTTTTGCCATTTTCACGATGTTGATCCTTCCAATACAGGAGCATGGGAGTTTTTTTTTTTTTTGCCACTTTCTAAGTTCTGTTTTGATTTCCTTTTTCAAGTTTTTAAAGTTTTCATCATAGAGATCCTCCACTTCTTTGGGTATGTTAATTTCTAGGTATTTTATTTTTTGTGGGGCTATGACAAATAGAGTTGTTTTCTGGTTTTCAGCATGCTTTTCTCATTGTTGGCATACAGAAAAGCCATTGATTTTTGAGGGTTAAATTTATACCCTGCTACTTTACCAATATTTTGAATCAGCTTAAGTAATTTGAGAGTGGAGTCCGTGGGCTTCTTTAAATACAAGATCATGTCATCTGCAAAGAGGGAGAGTTTTACTTCTTCTTTCCCTGTTTGGATCCCTCTAATGTTTGCATCTGGTTTTATGGTTTAACTAGGCATTTAATTCTAAATTGAAGAGAAGTGGAGACAGTGGACATCTTTGTCTCGTTCCTGAGTTAAGAGGAAATGGCTTTAGTTTTTCACCATTAAGTATAATGCTGGCTGTAAGTTTGTCATATAGAGCCTTTGTTGTACTGAGGAATGTTCCCTGGATTCTTAATCTTTGCAGAATCTGCAACATAAAGGGGTGTTGGATCTTGTCAAATCCTTTTTCTGAATCTATTGAGATAACCATGTGGTTTTTGTCCTTGCTCTTGTTGATGTGATGAATTATATTAATTGATTTGTGTATATTGAACCAACTTTGCATGAAATGAATCCTGAAATGAATCCTGTTTGATCGAGGTGTATGATTTTTTTGGATGAATTGTTGAAGTCGATTGGCCAAAAGTCTGTTGAGAATTCCTGCATTAATGATCATCCAAGAAATGGGTCTATAGTTCTCTTTCTTTGAAGACTCCCTGCCTGGTTTTGGGATGAGGGTTATGATGGCTTCATGGAATGAGTTCAGTAGTGAACTTTCTCTTTCAATTTCATTGAAGATTTGGAGGAGTGTTGGTGTGAGCTCTTCTTTGAAGGTCTTGTAGAATTCCACTGTAAATCCATCGGGATCTGGGCTTTTGTTAGATAGGAAGACTCTTACTGCTGTTTCTATTTCAATGTTGGATATGGGCCTGTTAAGATGGTTTAACTCATCTTGGTTTAGTTTCTGCATGTCAATATTTGCTAGGAAAAGGTCCATTTCTGCCAAGTTCTCAAACTTATTAGCATAAAGTTTTGAGAAGTATTCCCTTATAATGTTCTGAATCTTGGTTGTTTCTGTAGTGATGTGTCCATTCTCATCTCTGAGTTTATTTTTTTGGGTGTGTTCTCTTCTTTTTCTGGTAAGATTTGTTAAAGTTCTGTCAATTTTGTTAATTTTATCGACGAATCAACTCTTTCTTTTGTTGATTCTTTCTATGGTATTTTTGGATTCTAATTCTTTAATTCTGATTTAATATAAAACATTTCTTTCCATCTACTGGATTAGGGATTATCTTCCTGCTCTTATTCAAAGAGGCTCTCAGATGTCCCATTAAATTGTTGGTTTCAGATATCTACAAGTTGTTTGTGTTGGAACTCAGGGCTATAAACTTGTCTCTAAGTACTGCCTTTGCTGTGTCCCAGAGTAGGTGGTAATTTGTGAGTTCACCTTTGATGAATATCATGAATATTTGAATTTCCTTTGTAATGTCTTTCATGACCCACTGGTCATTCCACAGTGTGTTTATCAGCCTCCATGTGTTACAGGACTTTCTTCGGTGGCTTTTGGTGGTGAGTTCTAATTTTATTCCCTTGTTGTGTGAGAGAATGCAAGGTATAACTTCTATGTTTCTGAATTTGGAAAAGTTTGTTTTGTGACCTAAAGTGTGGTCTATTTTGGGAAATGTGCCATGAGCTGCTGAGAAAAACGTGTATTCTGATGCTGCTGGGTGAAATATACGGTAGATGTCTGTTAAATATAGTTGATCTATGCAGGTGTTTAGATATGCAGTTTCTGTGTTGAGTTTTTCCCGAGTTGATCTATCTAGTGGGGAAAGTGGTGTGTTAAAGTCCCAAAAAATTAATGTCTTTGGATCTATGTCGGATTTGAGGGAAAGTAGTGTTTCTTGAAGAAATTTGGGTGCTTGGTTGTTTGGCGAATAGATATTTCGAATTGTAATATTCTCCTGAAGGAGAGATCCCTTAATTAGTATGTAGCAACCTTCCTTATCTCTTCTCACTAATTTTAATTGGAAGTCTATTTTATCTGTTATTAGGATTGCAACTTCCGCCTGTTTATGTGGGCCGTTTGCTTGGTAGATTTTGTTCCAGCCTTTCACATTGAAAATGTGTTTGTTTTTATGGGCAATATGAGACTCCTGAAGGCAGCAGATAGAAGGATCTTGCTTCTTAATCCATCTTGACAGTCTATGTCGCTTAATTGGAGAGTCAATCCGTTAATGTTGAGAGTTAGAATTGAGAGCTGTTTGGGAGTTCCTGCCATTTTATGCCCCTTCTTGGGGGCTGCAGCAACTGGGTTCTTCCTATGGTTCTTGGATTCTCAGTTTGAGTGCGGTTTCTTTGCCTTTATTGTGGTCTTGTTGATTTTCTATGTGTAATACATCGTTAAGTGTCATTTATAGGGCTGGTTTGGTGTATATATATTGTTTCAGTTGTTCTTTGGTATGGAAGGTTTTTATTTGGCCTTCGGTTATGAAGGAGAGTATAGCTGGGTACAGCATAATTGGATGATAATTGTTTGTCTTTAGGGCATGGCAGCTCTTCTTGCTGTAATTTTCTCCACTGAGATATCTGAGGTTATTCTAATTGGTTTCCTTTTGTAAGTGGTTGATCTTTTCTCCTTGACTGCTTTAAGGATTTTTTCCTTGGAATTGATGCTGTGGGGATTATAATGTCATGGTGTGATATCCTGTCACGGTCTGGTCTATTTGGGGTTCTAAAAGCTTCTTGAATCTGAATAGGTCTATCTTTTTGCATGTTTGAGAAGTTCTCTGCTTGGAAAATGTTAACCAAATTTCCTAGACCATTAACTTCTGACTCTAGGTGCATTATCCTCAGATTAGACCTTCTGAGGATGTCTTCCAAATGTTGAATAGATCTAGCATATTTCTTGGATTTGTCATGGATATTTGTATGTTCTTGCTGTATAATAACCTCGCTGTCTTCAATCCCTCATATTCGATTTTCTACATGGTCTTCCATACTCTCAAGACTTTCCACTTTGTTTTTAATTTCTTTTCCTTCTATTTGGTCAGCTTTGATGACTTCAAATTCTTTGTTGGAGCTTTGTTTTAGATCTTATATGAACTTCATTATTTCCTTAATTTGGTGTTGTGTTTATTCTCAAATCACTTAGTTGATCGGTTATGGTTTCCTTGGAATCCCATTCCTTCTGTTGGGCTCCATTCAACATCCCCTTTCCGGTCCCCCTGACTTCTTTCAGCTGTCTTTTATTGGATTCCATGAATCCATTTTTGTGCTAGAACACTATTTTAAGGCAAGCATCAACCAAAGTCCTGTAGTTGCACAGTCAAAAGTCTGGGCATTTTGTCAGTATCAATTTCTGGGCCTTTGTCAGTATCAAAGATGGAGCTCTCTGGTGGTGGGAGAGGGGCCACCTTCCTTCCTCTGCTTTCTGAGAAGGAGTGAGGATGTCAGGGTTCTATTCATGTCAGAATCTTGGTGAGTGGGCCCTCTATGGTCTGTGATATGCAGCATGAATATATCTGTTCCTTGTCAGTTCTTCCTGGTGTTGAGTAGAATACGCACACTGTGTCTGGCATCTTTTTGACTGGACTCTCTCTGTAGGCATGTTGGCTCTGGCCGCTGATTCTCTGATCTGTTTCCTTGCCTGGATATTCCATCTCTGGCCAAACTCTCTGTACTGTGATGGCACACTGGGTGTGATTCTCTAGCCTAGGACTGTTGACTGGAACACTAAAACTGTTGTCTACATGATAGCTCGTTTAGCCTAGACCTTCTGCCATCTTCATCCGAACTCTAGATTATGACTTTTTATACTCTAACTTGGGACAATGATCTGCTGTCAGTTACTTTCCTCTCTTCTCCTTCTTTTGCCCTTCCACTTACATAATTTTTATTTAAAGAAACATATTTGAGCTTGTATTTCTAAATTCTTTAAAATTATCTGAATTTCTTCATACTTCTGGCAGACTCCTATATCTTTCTCAAGGGAATATTTTGTCACTACCATTTTTATCCTATATAATATTAGATATCTTCCTGCCTAATTCAGTGCAAGATATAAATTACATTCATCCAGATATTTCAACACTTGTACCACCATAAAATCCTTTCTTACGAAGAAATCATGATTTTAGTATTTCTGGGGAGGTGTCATCTGTCATTTTTGAATGACCCTAAGTAATACTTACATGCAAACATTTTCAAACCAATATGCCATTCAGTAGATGAACGAATCAACAAAATGTGATATATATATGTATATATATATCACATTTTGTGGACATATATATATATATATATATGGTTGAACTCTATGCTTCCAATTCAAAAGGAAATGGAAAGATTTTTAAAAATCCTGCTAAATAAAATAAGCCAGACTCAAAGAAACAGATTCCATAGTTTCCCTCATTTGTAATAATAAGATATGTATAGAATAACACTAGCAGATGAGCAGAATGGCTCAAAAGCTTTGCATATAGGACCATACAAGATCATGTTGAGCAAAATAAACACCTAGATATGGAAATAGAGGTTTTTCTTTGTGATTTTTTTTAATGTACTATGTGATTTCTTTTGTGTTTTCCCCTATAGTTTATCCCCTGCTGTATTTGATTTCAGTACTGTGTGTATTGCACATGCATTTATCTTAATTTGAGAAGACAAGATGAACAACAAATTGGGGAGACAAAGGACAAAGGGCAAACCAATGCAATAGCAGTACTCACAAGACAACATGTTGGAAATTTACATTACAACTTGTGAAGGGTTTGGGGGGAAAGGAAAAGTGTGAGAAAAATGAGGTACATGTTATGTATTCACTACCTTACAATTAATGCAACCCCTGTATATATCACCTTAAAAATAAAATTAAACAAAAATAAGTTACATAAAGTATACTTTCACTGTATTGCTATAGTAAATATTATCCTATGTGCATTACCTTTTAAAAAATGAACACTATTTGCCATCTAATTTGAATCAATTACACCTTTCTTTATCAGAGGTTCATCAACTTGAATGTTATCCAAATATACAATATTTTCACAATATATCTGTCATAATTTTCAAAAAAAATTATAAGCTAATATTGTCCCATAGTAAAACAGAAAACAGTTTAATTCTATGGAAACTCCTAACTTTTAAAACTGAATAATTGTTAAAAGGACAGAATATATGTGTTCTTCAAAGTTCTTACAAATACTAACTACTCATTTTCAAATTCTGAACATTCCATATCAGAGATATTCAAAACATTACCTGTTTGTATGTTATTTAATTCTGAATAACTGCAGTTTCTAATGGGGTGCTACATATTGAGAAATCAACAAAAAAAATAGCCACATTCTGGTGGAGGATATAACTACGAAGTATGTGTAATAATTAATTCCTCAAGAGTAAACATTTGTTCATCATAGTAAGCTATTATTTCTGTGATCATCAATCCCAAGCTTTTATGCCATAACGTCTTCCTAGCCCAACAGTTTCCAATTTGTATGATGCACCTTAAAATTCCCTTAATTCACATCATGAATAGCTTATCACTATTGTGAAAAAATACTACACTTGTGCTAATATGAAGCCTTTCCTATTGTGGAAAGTACACTACACTAAACTTTGCTGCAACATTTTTCTGATTTCTAGAAATCAGAGCACTTGCAAATATTATTTATATTTTTATCTATCATAGATATTCAGGAGGCTAAGATCAGAAGATTATGGTTCAAAGCCCACCCAGTCAGGAAGATTCCTTAGATTCTTATCTCCAATAAACTTCTCAGGAAAAGCCAGACTCAAGTGCCACTGAGGTTGAAGTTGTAGGGCATGAGCCTTGAGCAAAAACCGGCTCAAAGAGAGTGGCCAGGCCCAGAGTTCAAACCTGAGGACAAACCAAAAAATAAAACCAACTCCAACCTCGCATTTTTCTCATTGTATACAGAGGCATGTAATTAAGGAAATTTCTCCCTGTATTACAAATAGATAGAAGAACCAAGACCTCACACAATTACTGTCTTCATACCATGTTACACCAAAGCCTCAAAAAATTGCTTGTTCTAAATTAATAAATTAATATCATCTATTTGTTGGCAACTCTGTGCAGATTATTCACACTATCTCATTTTATACATGAACTGTTGGAATTATCAATTAACTAAGTTCTAATTATACCTCGCTTGAAAGAATATTTTAAGCAAATAAAATGCCTGATTCATGTGTGAATTTGTGAATTAAAACCTCTACTTAAAAAAAATTTTGTAGTATCCTATAGAATATGAAATTAGAAACACAACCAAAATATTTATTTTAAATATAAATTCTAATTTAGCAAGGTCTACAAAGTCCTACGTTAGATGAACTTTTTATTTTTCCAGGCTTAAAATTTTGTAATCCTTCATTATTTCTTTGAAATCCAACAGAATGATGCTTATTTTTTCAAATTTTTGATTGGGAATCATGAGCCATTTTGCATCTAGGAATGTTGTGTAATGCAGAGAGCATTTAAAACACAACTGAGGATTATATATGAGTTGCATTTCAATAGGAAACTTGCCTTCTCAAAACATAATGACAAAATTAGCCCAAACTTCCAACTGTGTATTCCTTTCTTGTTGTTTGGTTTGTTTCATTGAGACAAAATTATACTACCTTGTCCAGGGAACGTATCACTATGTAATCCCACTCTCTAATCTCCTGTCTTAGCTTGAGTGCTAGAATTCCAGGCTTGTATCAAATTGCCCTTCCATAGTTTGGTGGTTTATTTAATCTAGATACAGACTAGCAATTCTGAACTTCTCCTATGATCTTATTCATTAGACTGACTGCTCAAGTTGTTTATGTACTATTTTCAAAGATGTTCTATCATTTCACACAGGATATGAACATTTTCAGATGCACCTGCAGGGGTCTCTGATTCATTCTTCCATGGATCCAATCCCTTTAATAATGATTACTTGACTTTCTTTTTATCTCTGGTCCCTAGGTATGTAATATTATCAAACTTTGAATAAATTTCACTTGAGGACTTTCTAATATTAAAAATTATCACTTGATCTAGTCTTACTCAGGATATATTTTCTATTGTTTTCTAACATTTCTCCATATTCTGAGAGTTGTTTTATTTGTGCAGGTGTGTTTGCACATATATGTGCCTCTGTGTGTATGTGTATGTTTGTATGTGTGTATGCAAAAGCCTCAGCAACCTCATTCAGCAATCTTGCTCATCACTAGTATTCCATCACTTGAGTTCATGCCTATAATTCTAGGTACTCAGGAGGCTGAGATCTGAGGATTGCAGTTCAAATCCTGTATGAGTAGGAAAGAAATGTTCTGAGGCACTTATCTCCAATTAACCACCAGAAAACTGGAAGTGGCGCTGTGGCTCAACAGGTAGAGCACTAGTCTTGAGCTGAAGAGTGAAGAGATATTTCCCAAGCTGAGTTCAAACCCTGCCTCAACCATTAAAAAAAAAAAAAGAAAGAAAAAAGATGAAAGAAAGAAAAAGAAATGAGATCTTGGCCACCAGTTCATTGCTAGTATAATTCCTGTTTTCTCACCATGGACTTTTTTTCCAGTTAAGTCCATGCTCTTATATCTAACTTGCTTTGGAACCAGAATTATTCTTCAATTGTACATTTTACAAATTTGCGTGATTAGCAACCATGATTTAGAGATAGAAGTTGAAAGAGAGTGGCCTCATCGTTCATGTTCCTCTTAGTATTAATTATTTCTCTATGTCACTCCCATAGATCTACATAATGGCCTTGGCTTTATTGGTTCAATGTTGTCTTATTTGCAGAGTCTTCTATAGTATATTGAACCATTAGACTTAAACACAGAACTTTTCTTTCTCTTATTATTCCTATTGTTTCTTCTACTGTTAACTTGTGTACACTTGGGAAATAATTCACAACACACACACAAATAAACTTTTCTGAGAATCTTCTCCAAGTTAAATTTAATTTAAGAGCACTTATGGAATTTGAAGTTAATGTACTCATGGATAATGGTTTCTTTTATGTTTTTATAGTAAAAAATAATGTACAGAGGGCTTAGAGTTACATAAGTAAGGTAATGAGTACATTTCTTATTGTTACATCCTCTTTTGTTTTTCCTGTGTTATCCATTCCCTCCCCATCTGCCCAATTCCCCCTCCCCTCCACAAGTTGTAAAATTCGTTTTCTACATAGTGTCTTGTTCATATCATTGTTACAATAGGTCATCCTGAATCTTTGTTTCAGCATTTTGTTGTTTCCCTTCTCCTCCCCACACTAGAAAAATGTATATGCAAGATGCAGGGCACCAACATCATATCCAGTGAAAACAGGAGTTATATCATGCGGGAAGAACATGGAGGAGAAACGAAAAAATCACATAGTACATTTTAGATACATTTAAAACAATTTCAATAAAGAATAAAACAAGTTGTGTCCCTATCTTGGGTTTCATTTTTCTTAACATTATCTTATATGGCCATATGTACATGAATAATGTTTTTATAAGTCATTTAAATTTTATATTTTGTATTTACTAAGTTGTCTCTGAAAGGCGTGTTACCTCATGTCCAAAGATGTCTTTGTGCTAGTTCTATGAAGCCTGAAAACATTCATTTTACCTGAAGAGAGTGTCTTTCTTCAATTTTTTTAGCTCCCTTATCGAAGACTAGATGGCTATAGGTTTGTAGGTTCATTTCTGGGTTTTCAATTCTATTCCAGTAGTCCTGAGGTCGGTTCTTGGAGATTCCTCAAAAGACTCCACATAGAGCTCCCCTAAGACCCAGCAATCCCACTTTTGGGCATTTACCCAAATGTTCACAAACAGGCCACATTAGAGGTACCAGCACGACTATGTTTATTGCAGCCTTATTTACCATACCTAAGGTATGGAACCAACCCAGATGCCCCTCAGTAGATGAATGGATCAAGAAAATGTGGTATATATACACAATGGAATCCTATGCCTCCATCAGAAAGAATGACATTGCCCCATTTGTTAGGAACTGGAAAGACTTGGAAAAATTACATTAATTGAAGTAAGCCACGCCCAAAGAAACATAGGTCCCATGGTTTTCCTTATTTACAATAACTAGTATATGTCTGAGTCAAACAAAAAAGATCAGATAAGTTGATGTTAGGGAAATGAACCCTAAGATATGTATTCGAATGTTTTTTGTTCTTTCATGTGACTTTTTCTAACACATTTATAAGATGATTTCCTTGTTGCTTTTTATGTCCCTTCCCCACGGGATAACAATAACCCCTGATTTCACTGTATTTGATGTCGGTATAATTTCTGGAGGGGAATGGAAAAAAAACGAATCATTTAAATAAGGATACAGGTGGACCCATTGCAACAATGAGATGTAGAAGTCGTTATTTCAAAAACGAACTTTACAACTTTATTGTTATGGGGAGGAGGATTGGATGGAGGGGGGAGGGGAGGATGGGAAGGGGAAACCAAAGAGTAGGCTACATTGCTTGATAAAAAAATGTACTCATTCCAGATCTTAGCTATAAATAATGCTGCAATAAACTTAGTTGTGCTCGTAGCTTTAGTGTGGTCTAGTTTGTAAACATTTGGGTAAATGCCCAAAAGTGGGACTGCACATCCCCTCCAGCATCTGTTGTTATTAGAGTTCTTGATTATACCCATTCTAACTGGGGTGAGGTGATATCTCAATGTTGTTTTGATTTGCATTTCTTTTATGTCTAGGGACGGGAAGGGGAAACCAAGGAGTAGGCTACAATGCTTGATAAAAACTGTACTCATTATCTTGCACATGTAATTGTAACCACTCTGTTCAGTATTTTCACTGTAAAAAATATATATTCATTGTTAGAAAAAAAAGAATCCACGCTTGAAGAAACTGTCCCTGACTTTTTTCGAGTGTGTTCTTTATTCATATAAAAATTGTCTGAAAACTTCTTCTTGAAAGTATTTCAAAAGGAAACAATTTGCCATTTGAAGGCCAGCATAGAACAAAAGGAAATAAACATTGTTTTAAAAGTTTTCTTTTGCAAGGAAACAAAGACTTGGAGGTTTTAATTTGTCTTATGCATGGATATTTCACTATTGAGATGATTCTGTTGTTGCAGGAGTCACTTATTAATTCATTTAGTCTTGTCCTGAATTCTCCAGCGCAATTAGTATTCCAAAAAAGCAGGATTCAGTGAGTATGATCAGCAAAAGGAGTCTGTTCTCAAACCAGTGCTTTATAGATGGTCCCAGAGAAATATGTGCATTTTTTTCTTGTTTGTTTGTTTAGTTTGTCCTTGTTCTGGAGCTTGAACTCAGAGGCTGTACCATGTCCCTGAAGAAATGTCTTCCCTGGCCAACTTCCCCCAAAGCTAGGACTCTACTACTTGAGCCAAACTCCACTTCTGGCGTTTTTGGTGTTTGGTTACAGATAAGAATGTGACAGACTTTCCTGCCTAGGTTGGCTTTGAACTGAGATAGTAAGAAAGCCAAGTGACATCAACTGTATCAAGATTTCTGTTTTGAACCAAGAAATACTAGACAAAGTTTATTATAAACTAATATTTGACAATTTTTAAAAGAAAAGAATATGTCTAACAAAGAATCCATAACTTAAATAACTCCACAAATGTAGGTGCACTGAATCATTTTGGATGCATTTTTTCATCTGTTTGGGAAGATAACTACTGACTTCATAGATTGTTTTTGGGGAAACTTAGTCATATTTGCCTGTTGTCACTGGCTTTGTACACATGCATGCTGTACATACTTCTAAGGGCCCTAAATAAAGGAAGTCTTGAAATTCTCAACAATATTTAAATAAGATGCTCCAGCCTAGGGTTAAGATTTTAGGTGTGGACATTTATCAACACTCCTGATTCAGACTCTACTTGATATAATTTTTCATCAATATTTTGTTTTTAGTTTTGCTCTTTGTAAATTCACATGCACCTATGAAAAATTGTGTGGCCATCCCAATAATATTTTCAAAGTACCTCTTAATCATGACTCACAAAAAGTTGTATTATATTACAACAAGGAAAAATGCTATAAATAAAGAAAGCAATAATTAAATATTAATGATTACTAAAATAAAAAACAAAACAATTACCAGGGTTTTCAGTATTTGAAGTGTACATAGTAGAGTTTACTATTTTCTCATATTCCTGTACATTTAAAACTGGATAAAGCTATAAGTAGCCTTTAAATTTATTCACTAAGATTACTATTTATAGTTCATCTCATCATTTGTATGTGGATTATATCATTATTTGTTCATCACTAACATATAACGTAAAGGAGCCCTAAAGATTTAACAGAAACTGTGTACTTAAAATCTTAACCCTTCACTCTGCTTCTTTACACAGTCTTTACAACTTCTCATTAGTAAAGTTTCTATAAAATCTGAAATGTTCATATTTACTAGTACATGCTACCAGAAATATTATATACTTTATCAAAAATTTTTATGACCTGCCAAACAGTCTTAATTTTGCCATATATAAGCAAATCCCAAAATTAAACATATTTAAAACATTAAAACTTTTAACAAACCTTAACATTTGCTGCAATGATCATTATGACAAGTGCCTTTTGTAGAATAATTGAATTCCTCCTCCTACAAATCTCATGAACAACAAATATCTGGAATTATTTTGTTTTTGATATGTCAATCTTGACTTTATTCTTAAATGTGTGCTTATGTAAGAAACACATGGTTCTAAAATTTCACAATTCTTTTGAACTTATTTTTGTTGAATTGTCTAGTTTAAGAAAATCAATTACTCTTTATATATAAAAAATGTTTTGTGCTCAATTTGGCTGCACATACACTAAAATTGGAACATACAGAGAAGATTAACATGGTCCCTGCACAAGGATGATACACAAATTAGTGAATCATTCCATATTTTTAAAACAACAGATGCTGGAAGGGATATGGCCAGAAGGGAAGCCTACTGCATTCTTGGTGGGAGTGTAAACTTGTTCATCCACTTTGGAAAGCAGTTTGGAGGTTCCTCAAAAGACTCCACATAGAGCTCCCTATTATACAGCAATCCCACTTTTGGACATTCTCCCAAATGATCACAAACCAGTCCATACTAAAACACCAACACAACAATGTTTATTGTAGCATTATTTTCCATAGCTAAGATATGGAACCAACCCTGATGCTGCCAGGTAGAAGAATGGATCAAGAAAATGTTCTCTCTCTCTCTCTCTCTCTCTCTCTCTCTCTCTCTCTCTCTCTCTCTCTCTCTCTCTGTGTGTGTGTGTGTGTGTGTGTGTGTGTGTGAATGTACACTTACACAACCACTTTGGAAAGCAGTCTGGTGAGTCCTCAGAAAGATAAATATTGACCTTCCTTATGGCCCACTCATACCACTTCTAGGCATCTATCCTGAACAACAGGTACCAATATTCAAGGACAAATGCACTTCCATGTTTATTGCAGCACTGTTCACAATAGCCAGGATATGAAAACAACTCATATGTCCCACCAGAGATGAATGGATCAAAAAACTGTGGAAACTATACACAATGGAATATTTTCCAGCCATTAGAAAGGACAAAATAATGGCATTAGTAGGGAAATCAATCAAGCTACAGGAAATCATGTTGAGTGAGTTAAGCCAAAAGCAAAGAGACAAATGGCACATGGTCTCCGTGATAAGCAGATGTTAAATCCAAAATGTAAGGTGATATGCCAAAATTAACAACACTTAAGAAACCAAGAACTTCCACTCATCTGGTCGAATCATTACTAAATAACTCCATTCTCCCCTTCATATGTGCACACTGAAGGAAAACCAGGAGGATGACACAGAACTAGAAAGAATCAGGGAAAAACATACAACAGTGGGATCCATCAGCTGCACTGGACATTGACCAAAATGAACTAAGCAACTCAATGTCACTGGAGGGAGGGAGGGAACAAGTGGGAAAGAGGGAACAGCTGACGCTATGCAATACAAAAGAAATATACATATTTCAAAACAAAAAATTTACATATGGAAGAAATAACTCTATTGCAAAGCTCATAGAATTGATAAATGTTGTAGACCATAATAGACAATTTGCTCCATCGAAGTTAGAATGTGTTTGTGACTTAAACTAAGCATCACTTTCCCACAATATTGTGAAATTTGAGAAATTTGTAACCACTTAATCACAATAAAAACATTTGAAAAAATGATGAAGGTGGAAAAATAAGTTGCTCTAAAAAACAAAAAAGGAAAATGTTCTGTGTGTATTTGTGTGTACACACTCACGCACACACATATACTATATATATATATATATATATATATATCTGTATGTATATTAATTCTATGCCTCCATCAGAAAGAATGACATCGCTCAATTTGTTAGGAAATGGAAAGACTTGGAAAAAAATTATATTAACTGATGTAAGCCAAGTCCAAAGAAACATAGGTCCCATGGTATCCCTTATTTGCAATAACTAGTATATGTCTGGGATAAGCAGAAAAGTTGCAAGCCTATGTGTATATGACTAGATAAGTTGATGTTAAGCTAAATAACCCCCAAGATAGAGACACAAGTGTTTTTTTTCTTTCTTGCTGTTGTTTCTCACATATTTATAATGTACGACATGATTGTTTTTCCTTTTTATACGTTCCTCCCCAACAGTATAACCCTGTTTTCACTTTATTTGATGTTGGTGCACCTGCATCTTGAATGTACACTTCTCTAATTTGGGCAGGGAAAGGAAAAAAACAACATGCTTAAATAGGAATTCAGTTTGACCCATTGTATAACAATAGATGCACAAGAAATTATTTTGAAAAACGAACTTTACAATTTAGGCTAGGGACATTTGGTGGGGCTTTGGGGTATGAGGAGTGTACTTGTGGAGGTGTAAGGGAAGGAATGGTGGGGGTAAAACAAAGGAGGAGGTAACAATGCTTGATAGGAAATGTATTTATTACTTTGCTCATATAACTATAACACCTCTGTACAGTATTTTTACAACAAAAATGTATAAAAATGTTTTGAGATGGAAGAGTTTATGACGCCCATTTTACCCATATAATATCATTAACAAAGAAATTAATGCAAAACACTGATATGAAGATATTTTGAAAAAGTGAGTGTGTGTGCATTCCTGCGTGTTGGCATGCTCTGAGTTTGAAATCAGGGCTTCAACATCTCGCTACGTCTTTCTCTCTAGATTGGTGAGTTATTATATGAGCTACATCTCCATTCCTGGCCCTTTGCTATTTCGTTAAAATTTTGAAAAATAATCTCATGAATTTATTTTGTCCTGTTGGCTTCCCAATATTATCCACAGATCTCAGGCTCCTTAGTAGGTATCCCGAGTAGTTAGGATTACAGGTGTGACAAACCAGTACCAGGCTTTCAGAATAATTTTAAAAGTAGAAGAAAATTTACTTCACAGAGGCCTGTTTTATCATCTCCTAGTCTTAAAGCATTTTGGAGTGATTATATGTGAAATTTTTCATTCTTGAATTATTAAACTACAGTAAGTGATGACATTTAAAAGATTTAGTACTTTTTAAAAATGATACTGGAACTATGGGACAGAAGAAATTTGCCTCTCTTTGGACCATATTTTATAAGCTCAGCTCTGTGCATGATAACACAATGTCACCAACACAGTCTGTGTTGAAGACAAAATGTAACAGAAAACAATTACCATGGGCAATAATTGCTATGCTATTATTTCTTGGACAGTATGAATATTGAATTGAGAGTATCAGTGAATGGAGAGAATTTATCTACCTTTTGTGTATTGCTGGAAGACTTTTGGAAAATTTGACTCATTTCCTTCCTCAGTGTGTGTCTTGGGCCATGCACTTAGTGCCTTTAATTACAATTTTTCCCAACACTAAAATGGTAATAACATTAGCATTATAGCAAATGTTATCTTAAGAATTAAGTGTCCTTAGAATGATGAACTCTTTTCTCATCCTTGTAGAGGCATTATCAGATGAGAGGAACTGTATTTTTTTGTTTGCTTACATCTATTTATTCTTGAGTTTGAAATCTGAACTTCTTAAGACTGAAAGAAACCAAAATTAGACTCGCAGGCTTTGGAAAGAGCAATCAATGTAAAATAAATAAAATACATATAGATATGTAAAAGGTCTAACTAAATTGTTATATAGTCTCAAGCATAAACAGAAAATGATTTAAGCAATATCATGTTATTGAAAATTGAAAAATGTTAGGAGTTGCTTAATTTTTTCCTTTTTACTACCTTGAATTAATTATTTTTGTATAGAGAGATTAAAGATGAGATTAACAAGAAAGTTGATTAAAAATGGACAAAAGTTCGAATAGACATGTTTTCCATAAACCCCTCTATATCACCAGTGGGTTTACACAGTTGTGTTTAATACAACTTCTGTGCTGGCTTAATGCTGTGAGAAGAAGTCATTAGAGAAATGTAATTCAAAATTACTATGATACTACTTTATAACTATTATAACTCTTATCAAAAAAAATCAAAGGAACCAGGTGTGGTGGTAAAAGTTTGTAATTCCAAGCATTTAGGAGGTTGGATTTTGGTCTTAAGCCAGTCTAAGGTACTGAAGATAGTAAAAACTTGCCCTTTATTCCCTTTTGAATAAAAGGTAATCGTGTTGGTGAGAGTGTGAAGAAAAAGAAATTTTCTACTCTTGGACAAAATCCAGGTTAGTATTCTCCTTGTAGAAAGTAGTATGCAGTTTTCTAAAGAAATCATACTTGAAATATCATCTGACCCACCAATCATGTGATTATTTCTCTCTGGGTAACTCGTAAATATATCTGTAGTTCATTGTTATTCACATTATTCACAACAACAGCCAAGATGTAAATCGAAGTTCAGTGTTCAACGACACTAATAAAGCAACTGTGTTACATGCACAAATATCTTTTTCTGTTTCATCCTTAAAATAACAAGAGACTGCTCCCATTAGCCACAACTTGCAATGACCTGTAAGATGTATTCGAAATGAAGAAAAATGTTATGTTCTGATCTTTGTAAACACACACACACACACACACACACACACACACACACACACACACAAACCATCCTCAAACATTGACAGAATTTTTTTTTAAAGTAAAGCATTTAGTTCTGGCATTTAGTTCACAATGCATAAGATACTAGATATACATTATGATCAGGTATAGAGTTGTAATGTACAACATGAGGATACAGGGGACAACATTGGTCTTACATAGGAATGAAGCTAAGTAAGTAGGAGTTGTTCTTCCTAGTAGTGGTTACTCTTTTAGTTGTTCTTCCTTCAATAATGGATAAGATGAATGTAATTCATTAAGTATATCTGCCTATTTGCAGAAATAATAACAAAAAATATAGCAATAATGTTGCACGCTCAACATAGAACAAAATGTCAAATTAAAATACATGAGATTATCATTCATGTAAACTAATTATTACAAATAAAGGAAACCGTGGGACCTATGTGTCTTTAAATCTGGCTTACTTCACTAATATGATTTTTTCCAAGATCTTCCATTTCCTTACAAATGAGGTGGTCACATTCTTTGTGATTGAAGCATAGTTTTCCATGTGTATTTATCTGTGCGTGTGTGTGTGTGTGTGTGTGTGTGTGTGAGTGTGTGTGTCATTTTTGGTAAATATTACTGTGATACACAGTAGTAGCTTTACTGTGGCCTTGTTTGTGATCACCTGGTTATATGCCCAGAAGTGTGATTACTGGGTAATAGAGGAGCATTATTGTGTACATCAAGGATAATCTTAGTAGATGAGCAGAATAGTTCAATAGCTATGTACATATGATTGTATAAGGTGATTCTAAGTGAAATGAACTCCAAGACATGTTCTTTGTTGTTGTTGTTCTTAATGTACTGTGATTTCTTTTTATGCTTTTGTGTTTTCCCCACCTATGGTTTATCCCCTGTAGTCACTGCATTTGATTTTGATACCCTGGGTATTTTAAATATGTTGATCTGAACTAGGGAAGGGAAAGAAAAAAAAAAAGAAAATGGTGAGACAAAGGACAAAGGGGGAACCTATGCAACAGTGGTAATCACAAGTCAATATGTTGTAAATAATCTTGGGGGGTGCATTGGGAGTGAAGAGAGAGAAAAATAGGGGAAAGGTTAACAAGTTAGAAAAGAAATAAATTAATTACCTTACTTATGTAACTATATCCCTTGACAATAAAATTTAAATAAAAAATAAAATAAAATATATGAGAGCAGCAATACAGGAGATGGGAGTGGGGGAAATACTGTAGTATCATAGAGTAGAACAGCTGTGGAGAACAGCAATTTGACTTTAATGTAGGAAGTAATAAACTAGCATACAGATTTTCAGCCTCATGTCAGTCATTAAAAAGGGAAAACAAAATGCACAATCAGCAAACCAATTGAGATAAAATAGAAAACTAAACAATTAAGATGAAGAGATGACTTGGACCAAGAATAACAAATGACACAATTAGGAAACAAATAACAAGCTGCTGGGCTGGGAAGGTGGCTCAGTGCTAGAATGCTTGCCTTGTATGCCTGAGGCCCTGGGTTCGATTCCTCAGCACCACATAAGCAAAAGGAAAAAAGCTGGAAGTGGTGCTGGGTCTCAAGTTGTAGAGCGCTAGCCTTGAGCTGAAATGCTGAGGTATAGCGCCCAGGCCCAGAGTTCAGGCCCCACGATAACAAGCTGCTAAGTTTAAAAATGATCACCCTTAATTCTATTGACTTGTTTACATCACAATTTGTTAGAAGTATAATTCAAATCACAGTTTAATAGTATATCATTTTAATAATAGTTTACTTATTATTGATTTCTAAACATTGAATGTTTAATATATAATTTTAATTTCATCAGCTATAGAAAAGAAGAAAGTGAAAATAATTTTAATAATATATTTAATGAATTGTAAAATTGAGAAGCATTAGAATTTAAACAAATAACAAATCATTGCTTCATTTCTGTGAGTTAATGTAATAATTCAAAGTGTATTCTACACTTAGCAATCATCTTAACATCAAATAATAAATTATTACACATGACCCTTGGTATTATTTGGAAGGCTTCAGCACTGTGGCAAAATTCACACCACATAGTACACGAGGGTATGATCCCTCTCATATAGCTTGAATTGTGGAAATTTGATTTCTACATGCATGTTAAATTCTTGTCTAGGTGACATTTATAAAATTATTTACAATTATATACACGAGGACTATTTCAGATGATAATTAAAAGTGATATTCATTAATTAAATTTTTATTATTTCATACCAAATAAATATTTACAGAGAGACTGCATTTTTCTGTAGATGATGGTTTATGTGTGCCAGATTATACGTATTAAAGCTTATTTTATATTCCTGACATTGTTTCTAGAGTTGAATTTATTTGTCCATTACGGGTTAAGTGTATTATATTGGATATATGAAAGTAAACTGAATGTTTATTCCATTAATCCTTTGTCTAATCCCAATATAAATTATCCATGTGTTTGAAGTAATGAAAATAACAACAGATAAAAGCAAGATAAATCAGTCTGTAGTAGACAAGTATTTACCCCATATTTACAGAATATTCTTGGGAATATGTGCTCCAGGCAGGCCACAACTGAAGAATACTATGGTTTGAACTATCATAAGAGACAGAAGGAAGGGGAACCTTCCTTCCAAAAGTCTGATCCCAGGAATGTGATCTGCTTTATGGTGCCTACTTAGAAATGAATATTTCAACTTTGAAAAGCCATCTTGATAGACGACTTCTGTAAGTGGTTACAAAGCATTATTGATGGCTTTGCAAGGATGCCTGATTGCCTCATTTTGAGACAATTAAGAGGAATTTAGTCAGTTGTTCTTTGTATCCTAAGGAGTATAACTCATTGACTCTAGGCCAGGGGATCACAGGGGCCCAGAGAAACTACTACCTTGAATAGTAATCCTAGATATCTAAAACAAAACACACACACACACACACACACACACACACACACACACACACACACTCCAGTAAGCACAGTCAGGCAGGGTTGCTATCACAGCCTACAAGAAGTCAGGCAAAAAACAGAAGCTGAGAATCATTTAGCTGATAACTAATATCTTTTTTATGAGTCATACTCAAATGAGACTCCAGAGAGAGGATCAGAAAGACTGATCAGACTAAAATTGGTCACACAAAGATTGGAAAGTAGAATTCCTTGTAGTACAAATAAATCATAGAAAGCTTGTGCATGTAAGAACATGACAGAAGACCAAATTCCAGAAATGCACATTTTCTTAGAAGTCAGCTTAATCAATTTTCAGTGCAAATCTTTGAATTCTTAAATATTTGACCACATGTGGGAGAAGGTTGAAAATAAAGAAAATTTCATCACTCTATTAGGAAGTCCAATATCACATTAGGGAATAATCAAGCACAGATTTGTAATAAAAGGAGAAAACAATTATTGCAAGTGAGGGTTTCATTTCTTCTGATGTAAAAGTTCTTAAATTAGGTGCTAACAATTACCATACAATTGATCCAGTCCCCCAGCTGACTTGATATTGACTGCAGTATTCCCACATGAAAGAAAAGAGAAAATTTACAAATGTCTGATGAAATGAGGTGAAGGTGAAGTGTTCTAATAGCAATATCTGAGGTTTAGACACAGGTGAAGAGGTGGATTTTCATTTCTAAAACTCCCCCATTTTTACCTGGTGCCAGTAGCCCACAGCTGTAATCCTAGCTACTCAGGAAGCTGAGATCTGAGGACTACAGTTCAAAACCAGCCTGGGCAAATAGACCCTGAGACTCTTATTTCCATTTAACCATCAGAAAACCAGAAGTGGCACTGTCACTCAAGTGGTAGAGCACTCACCTTGAGTTGAAGAGTTCAGGGACAGTGTCCAAATCCAGACTTCAAGCCCCTCGAACAACAACAACAACAAAATCTCCCTTTCATGGACTACCTACATCTCTTCCTAACATTCAACAAAGGAGCCATTTTATCACCCACTAACATTTAAGTCCTAATCTAGCTACTGCAAATAGATTGATTTGGTATCTTATATAAAATGGTTCATATTTACGGAAACAAATACCAGCAGTGGTAACATTTTTCCAGTCCTTGAACTCTGGGCCTGAGCCCTGAATACGGTTATGCTGGTAGTTTTCATGTGAGCTTGTTTGTTATTTATTGGATTACTGCCCATGAGGGGAATTACTGAGTCTTAAGGGAGATCTATATTTACTCTTTTCAGGAAACTCCGTACTGCCTTCCACAGTGGTTGAACATGTTTAATTTCCCACCAACAGTGTAATAGAGTTCCCAATTGGCTACATCCATGCCAGAATTTGCTATAGTTAATTTTCTTAGTAATGGCCTTTCTAATGGACGAGGTAGAATCTGTCTTGTTTACTTATAGATTTGTAAGCATCTTCTAGCTATCATAAATGAATGAATCCATGAAACCTATATTGCTCTGAGTCTGCATTCCTTTGTCTTTTCTCTTAATATAATTTTCCAAAACCTTTCATTTTCCTTACTACTGATGAAAAGTCATCTTTCTGATGGGTGAATATAATTCCATTGTGTGTGTGTATGTGTGTGTGTGTGTGAGCGTTTGTGTTGGTAAGATGACTATAGGCCCATGTATTCATTTCTAAGCATTCTGTTTCATCTGTAATTTTGTAATTCCATATTATAGTTGCATTGCTTCTCTTCTACTTTGAAGAATATTGTTGGGATTTTGATGAGTATTGCATTGCCAATTGTTTAGAGGAAGTATTGCAGTTTTCAAAATGTTAATTCTTCCAACCAGGAACATTGAAATACTTTCTATTTCTTTGAATCTCCTTCAATTTCCCTGTTTATATTTTTAAAGTTTTCACATATAGGGCCTTCACAATTTTAGTTAAATTAATTAATTCCTAGTTTTGTTGCTGTTGTATTGTTTTGTTTAGATTTGATTTGATTTTGAGGCTAGTATATGAGGCTGTTTTTCTGGATTTCAGCGTGGATCTTCCCATTGTTGGTAACAGAAAAACTACTGATTCTTGTGGTTTTTATACCCTGCTACATTGCTGAAGGTTAGCATCACCTTTACTAACTAGAGGGAGGAATCCACAGGGTCCTTTAAATACAGGATCATTTCAATGGTAAAATGGGATAGTTTTACTCCTTCCCTATTTGGCTCTGCTTTATGTTTTTCTCTTGTCTATTGCTCTTGCAAGAAAGTCCACTACCATATTGAAGAGTAGTAGAGAGTGGACATCCTTTTCTCATTCCTCATGTTAATGTCTTCATGCTTCCACCCTTAGGTAAATGCTAATTATCTGTGTCTTATACATACTCAGTTTAATATTGAGGAATGTTCCATGCATTCCTAGGTTCCCAGACCTTTTAATCATAAAAGGGTATTGGAGCTTGTTTAAAGCTATTTCTACATCCCTATTGACGATCATGTGTTTCTTGTCCCTGCTTTTGCGGATGGTTTGTATTATGTTTATTGACAAGAATATTGACTCAAATCGTATCCAAGATGATTCCTATTTGATCATAACATATGATTTTTTTGTTAGTTGCTGAAATTGGTTAGTGAGAATTTTATTAAGAAGTTCTGCATTAATGCTTATCAAAGAGTTTGGTTCATAGTTCTCTTTCTTTGGTGAGTCCCTATGTGATTTGGGGAGGAGTCTAATTCTAGCTTCATAGAATGCGTTTGATAATGTTTCTCTCATAGATACTAAATGGATGTATCTTGGTTTTTGATACTACTATCTAATCTATGTCTTCTATTTGGAAATTTATGTCCATTGATATTGAGAGTTAAGACAGAAATATCTGATAAGTCCTGCTATGTTATACACCTGTTGTTAGGAGCTGTCCCTCATCTACTCTTAATATATTTACCTTGTTCTCTGGAAGGGAACATTTTATATGACCAGTTCCTCTTCTTCTTGATCTTCTCTATGTAGGATATATTAGATCATATTCTATTCTGATAATTTGGTGGACATATTTTGTTTCAAGTTTTCTTTGTCATGAAATATGTTTATATATCCTTTAAATGTAAAGGAGTTTGGCTTGGGACCATATTCATGGTTGGTAGTTGTTTACCTTTAATGTTTGTCATATATAATACCAGGCTCTCCTTTTTACCATATCAGTTAAGAAATCTATATTTATTCTGACTGTATATCCTTTATAAATAATCAATCTTTTCTCTATGGCATCTTTAAGAATCCTTTCCTTGATCTTTAATAATCCTCTAATGGATTATGATATGGTGGTGGATTGTTCAGTTCTAGAATTCTGATTGGTTTCTAAAGGCTTCTCTTCTTTGAATGAGCCTATCTCGCTGGATTTTTGGCCTGTTCTCTGCTAGAATTCTGTAATATGCTTCCCATCCATTTAGTATCTTGCTCTTCTCCTTCTTGATACCTATCTCCCCGAAATTTGATCTTCTAACTGAGTCTTGAAGTTCTGGCAAGATCATTTCTTATTTCTTGGATTTGTTCTAAATGATTATTTCCTCTTTCCTATTAGATCTATTCTGTCTTTGACCCTGAGATTATCTTCTATGTCATCTATTTGCTGTGGAGACTTCTACTTTGTTTTTTTATTTCCCTGTCTTCTAATTGGTCATTTTTTAGGGGTTCTGTCTCTTTGCTAAAGCTTTGTTTTAGGTCTTGTATGGACTTTCTGGACATTTTTTCTTTGGTTGGGGGAGATGTAAGGATTGTTTTCTTAACTGTGTCTTATGTCATATCTTTTAACTAGGCATCCATTTTTTCTTGGACTCCCTTGCCTTCTCAGAATTTATTTAGCTTTCTGTTTGAAGTCTCCATGAATTATTTTGCTAATGACTGGTTGGTCTCATCTTGTTCACAAATTTCCTTGTAGAAGTTTTCTATCTTTCCATTAATCACATTTTCCAGCAGTATCTGTAATACATTTTGATAACTATCTTCTACATCCTTGATTGTCTATTCTAATGCCTGGTTATTTACTGTATGAATAATACTACTTTGACATTACTTTTTTTGTATTTTTCTGATTTTTTTCTGTCCATTTGGAGGTTTTCGTTAGGGGATCTATGATATTAATAGGTGACTCTCTATGTTCTTAGTTGATTTGCAGGGTCTTGGTTTGGCTTCCAGTTGTAATGTGTTTTTCTGGAATTGTATTTTTGTCAAGTCCATTAAGTGTAGCAATAGAAATCAGTTGTGGTGAGATGTTGTGATGTTAATATTTGTGGTTCTAGTGACCATTTGGACTGTCCAGTGGTATGGCAAATTGTCTATGTATATGGATGTGGTTTTCTCTGATGTACACTCTGTTCCTGTTTTTTTTTCCATGTTGCCTTTTATTTCCACACTGCACATGTGCTTTTGAATGTGTTGCCCAATGTGTTCCTGGGTGGCACCTTTTCATAGATTTCTCTTTTCTTGTGAAGACAGTATAAAACCTTCTTATGAATTGTATGTCTATAATTATATCTATATTTATAGCTGCATATCTATAATTATAGCTGATTTCATGTGACCCTCTAGCTGTGGAGTACCTGCTACGACTCTAAATCTCTGCTTTATTAGAGATAGCTAGGATAATTTTCTGTTGTTATTCTGTCATTGTTTTTCCTCTTCCTCAGATTTATTTTTTATATTGTGGATTTTTTCACATAATTTAGGATTTGTGATTGTTGTATCAGGTTATTTTGTTTTCCTGCTTATGCTACTTTGAAATAGTGATTTCAGGCTTTTAAGAAGAAATAGAAATGTATGTTATTAAATTGAGAGAAAGAGAAGACTTTTAAACCTATTTACTACAAGTAAATTAATATTAAGCAAAGCTAATGAAAATAATTACTTATTTACTCTTCAGAGGATGACTATAGTACTCTTGGATATCTCGGAGGAAAAGACTATAGACTCATTACAATTGATGACTTACATTGAAATTACTGGCTAAACGTTCTTCAGAAAGGGAAAAGTTCCATAACTTCCATATTAGTATTATAAAATCATAATATCTGCATGTTGAATTGTTTTCCCTTTGCTATTTTCAATTCCATTATTCATCCATTATGTATCTAAGGCTTTGAATGACCACTTCCTTAAAATACCTATATTGCTTATATTGTGATGTAAATCTCAGTAATATAAATATGAATTTATCTGTGAGTCTCATCTTTAGTTACATTCATATGAAATTTATGCAGTCTCAAGCAAGAAACCTGACTTTTTTACTCTATTCTATGCTTTAATCAATAAATCCAGTCTCTTTAGAAATGCGTTCTCAGCTTTTAAATTGCTTCAGTAAACATCATGTGTTTCTAGTATTTTTACTGAAGTAAATATAAAGTTTGGGACATGAGGACAACTCTCCTATTAACCACTTTAAATTAAACCCTTGGGAATTAGTTTATATATAAAAATAAATAAGTGCAATGCAATGTTTAAACATGAATAATATAATGGTTAAGTCAATTAGACACAAGAACTACCATGCAATTCTCAATTAACTTAAAGGCATCAAAATATTGTGTTCATGAATATCACTCATTTTTAAAAAATGACTAGTCAATACAAAGTTTACATTCTATTTGAAATTTACAAAATGAAAATTACACTCACATTTGCTGCCAATATCCTGTTTCCAGGAATACATTTATTTAGCAAACAGGGAAACAAAAAATAAGGGTTTGTCACATAGAATGAAAAATGTAGAAGCAGACTGTCTTTCCTTAAGATGTTAATTACCTGCAAATCGTGTGATTTATTCAAAGATACTATACACACTCATAAGAGAATTTGTGATCAGAAGTGATAGGTAAGCAAAGTAATTGGAAAACTGTATGCTTAAATTGAGCTTTCAATAGAGGATAACAAGTTTTCAATAAATGATCCTATTATTCTGTATCTCTAACACACATACAGCATTCTACATTTTCCCACATACTCCCATTCTCTTAGCACAGTTCCTGATCGGTATTCTTCTATTTCTTGATCTCAATTCCTTCTAAAACAACAAAGTGGGCATTTTTTTGTCTCGAGATCCAATACATTCTAGTATCTTGGAACAGTAGTATGAATTCACGGAGTTTGACTTGAATGTCAAGTATGAAGATATTGTATTCAAGGTACTCTTAATTGGCCTGAAGCGTACAAAGATACACAGTATACTTAGAACAAGGGACTTGATCTCAGGGAAACATACAAATCCAGGCAAGATCCTGAAGCAAAGAAAAGCAAGGGAGCACAAACATCAGTCAACTATAATTACAAAGGAATGGAACTGATCTCTGATGTGTCTGGGTGGCAACTCTATGTGTTTGTGTGTGTGTGTGTGTGTGTGTGTGTGTGTGTGTGTGTGAGTAGAGAGAGAGAAAGAGAGACAGAGAGAGAATTTAGTGTGGCTTCCATATTTACAGTCCATAGAGCATTACTTGTTAGGGAAGAGGTGCTCATATCATAGCTGTGATACTACTGTCATCACTTTACTGCAAAAAAAACACTTGCTTAATCTCTAATTAAATAGAATAAACTAACCTCTTACACGATTGTTTTGACAATTAATTAGTATATTAAAGGCCAAAGGGAGGAATTGGAGATCAATATAATCTTTTTTTCCTCTCTTCTAAATATTACACTGCAATAGATGTGATTTCAGGAGTCTCCTGCCATGTACTTCCAGTTGAATTACTAATATGCTTAATAAATAATATGAAACATGTGATAAAGAAATAGATCAGCCAACAAGCACAAAGAATTTGTGATAAGATTGAGCTTCCAGCATGGTGGCCACAACTTTTAGGAATTTAATTCCTTCATATGAACTTCAAATTTTGTGGCTTTCCCTGTGTGATTAAATGGCAAGAAAGTACTGTAGAAACAAGACTTCTTGTTCAGCCAAGTAGAAAGTGCTCGTGTTCCCATCCTCACGTTGCAAATTTCCATTCCATATAGACTTTCTGTTAGAGTGCTTTCATTTAACATACTTCAGCAACTCATCCTTCCCTGTGGGAGACAAGAAAAAAGATAATTTTGTTTGTATATTAAATTATGTAAATTAGTATGTACAGGCATGATTTGTATAATTACAGAAGTTTGTAATAAATATAAGGAGGGATCATTTCACAATAAAAATATAATTAAAATCACATAATAAGACTAGAAGTCACAGAATTTTGTGCATGAAAACATGCATTAGATTAGTTGCAGAATTT
This sequence comes from Dipodomys spectabilis, assembly GCF_019054845.1. Lineage (NCBI taxonomy): Eukaryota > Metazoa > Chordata > Mammalia > Rodentia > Heteromyidae > Dipodomys > Dipodomys spectabilis. The sequence goes on along the minus strand of NW_024871151.1, from coordinate 651,187 downwards.
CTATTTTGAGATAAACTTTATATTGAAGTATAATGCACTTTACCTAAGGATTGAAACATTTTATTGAAAAATATATTTCCTGAAGATATTTTTGCTTCATAATTTTAGGAATACCGTTGGACCCATTGTAATAATGAGATGTACAAGACGTTATGTCGAAAGACGAACTTTACAACTTTGGCTGGTGAGGGTGTGGAGATGGGTAAGGATGGGAAGGGGAAACAAAGGAAGAGGAAACTGCTTGATAAGAAATGTACTCATTACTTTGCCCATATAATTGTAATCCCTCTGTACAAAATTTTCACAATAAAAAAATTAAGAAGAAAATGATCCCAAAGTAATCATTTTTGTATTATTTTCTTATTTCCATGTGATTTACCTCCAATTTAGAAATCTAGATATATAATTTAATTTTATTTTACCAAAAATATTATTGAGTATAAGATTCTTATACTCTCTACATTCTTCACACTGAGATCATCAAATATGGTGAGTTTGAAATGATTAGTCTCTGTTTGACCCATGTGAATATTATTTACAATGTGAGTGAAATGTTTAAAAAGTAGTATTTATTTTAGTTGCTCTGAAGAGACAATAACTGATAAAATCAAAGGCTAAAAATGATTAGATTTAAAATTTAGAATTCAGGGAATATTTTTGACCACACTGGTTACTGGACCCTTCACAAAAACCTCATGAGATAATTGATACTGATGAAGCAAACATCCCACACTGATTACTGGAGCTTTCACAAAAACCTCATGAGACAATTTATATTGATGAAGGAAAAATCCCAGAATTTAGACATTTACGAATAGAAAAATCATGTCATTCTGAATATGTAGAGCTACATAACAAACATAGAAAATTTAGCTTTTAAATATCTGAATATACTAATACATTTAATTGCAGGGTAAGTACTTGTTCTGAAAGGAGTTAAAATTGCATTTATTTTGAAAAGTAAACCTAAGTATTCATTTGAATAAAAGTCAATGTTTAAAATATCACTCATCCAAGACACAAGATGTACAGTTCATTGTTTTTTATGCCTATTATGTTCTCTAAACTTACTACAAATATTAGATTAGTAAACCTAAATCATTGCTTTGTAGGGAAATAGAAAGATTCTTAAAACTCATGACCATAACTTTTTCTCAAACAATTACTAGGTAACTGTTTTATATTTTTTGTCAGGGAATCTTATTTTTATTCATTAAGTTAAATAATTGGCCAATAACAATATAAATTATGCATGAACAAAGTTTAGAACAAGTATTTCTTTCACAAAACATATCATAGTTCTCTTCACGAACACTGGAAGGCAGTGTGTTATTTATTTATTTATTTTTAGTTATTTTATTAATGGTTATTAATTTTCAGAAGTGGCAGTTTCGTTATTCTCTTTCCATAATATATTTAAAACATTTGATTATACTCACTCTATTTCCTTTTTGCTACTCCTTCCTCCAAAGATCTTGTTTTTTACATAAAATTATATCTTTATATATGCACATATAAACTCTTTTGGAAGATTTAAGCTAAACTGCAACTTAATTTTGAACTAGGCCCTGAAAGGAGACTCGAACTAGTACAGCTTCTTTACAGACTTTGTTTTTGTTTTAGGGATTTTAGGAAAAAAACCAAAAACCTCTAAACAAGGTTAACTGGACCTTGGCTCCAACCAGCCCAGTTCTTAGAATGAGAAGAATGCCCCTAGGTTCCCCTCCCCTTAACAACTTAACCCACCTTCATTGTTCTGTTAAGGATTGACCTTTTAAACAGAGAGCCAGTAATCAGGCTCATGCTGGCAACATCCTGAGTTTACCATAAACTCCACCTTTTTCACATGCTTATGTTAAACTCCACTAAACTCCTTGTATATGCTTACCTTAAGCTCCACTTTACCATTGAATTTGTGAGTCATTTAAACCAAAAGTGATAGGCTGGTTTAAACAGCCATTATGTGACAAAGTGTAACCTCATTGGCCACCTGTGTGTGGTCTGGTATGACTGTGCAATCTTTTGGGTGTGTGACAATCTCATTGGTTGCCTACATGACCAGGCTGTGATTTTTGCCTTTAAAAACCTAAGTACGTGGGCTGCTGGGGGTCGCAGTATCAGCTCCTGAGCCTATGCTGCAGCCCTGGCCGGTCAGTGTAGGAACCTTCTCAATAAAGTTGCTTCTTTAATAACAACTTTGTTGTGGTGGGCTCTGTCACTCCGGACGACTAGGTGGGCTTGCCTGCCTGATAGGGGGGTCTTCCTACTACAAATTTAAGATGTACAGAGGATTAACAGGATGAACAAAAACGAGTATTTTTTTGTTAACTTCTAATTGAACTATCATTATTATTATGGTTAGGGTTAGGATACCAGACAGAATTAGAATTAGGGTTAGAGAAATAGCAAATTTAGGTTCAACTCAGGATGACCTATTGCAACAATAATACTCACAGCACACTGTACTGAAAATGAACTTTACACCATAGAGAGAGAAGAGTGATGGAGATGGGAGAGGGAAGGGATAGTTGGACAACAACAAAGAAGGGAGTAACAATGGTCAACAAGAAATGTACTCATTACCTTAAGCATTTAACTATAATCCCCCGTCAGCCTCATTACCTACTCAGGAAGCTGATTTCTGAGGACCGCAGTTCAAAGCCAGCCCAGGCAGGAAAGTCTGTGAGAATTTTATCTCCAATTAACTACCAGTAAACCAGAAAGTGGTGCTGTGGCTCAAGTGGTACAAGGGCACACCTTGAGCTAAAGAACTCAAGGATTGTGCTCAGGCCCAGAGTTCAAGCCCCATGACCGACAAAAAGAAAAAAAAGAAAAAGAAATGTGTTAAATGTTAAGTAAAACTGAACTTTTTTAGATTTTAGGAATTCAGAAAAATCTGTGATAATGGAAGTACAATGTATTTCATAATATCAGGATTTGAGATCAATGGGTATAATGATTCCTCTTATGGAAAAAGATAGGTTCAGAGATAAGAGTGAGAAAATCTGTAGGGCTTAGGAAAACCTGCAATTTATTTCGAGGATTACAGTGGAATTTCAGGATTGCAAAAAATGAGCATTTTTCATAAATTTTAGAATTGGGATACCTTTAGAGTTAAGGTTATGGTTAGGATTCCAGCCATGGTTAGTGTTAGGTTGAAAGAGAAAAAAAATAAGGGTCAAATTGAAGGTAAATTTTAATATAAGCCTGGCAAGAATTAGAATGAATGTGAACTAGAGTATTGCTATTAATATTAGAATCAACTTGCAATTAGGCTTATATTTATTCTCAATATTCCAGTTAAGATTAAGTTTAGGGTTAGAAAATGACTAAGATATTGGAAAAAAATTGAAACTTATGTTTGGAAGGCTTATTTGAATCAAGTTAGGATGAATGAAAACTAGTGTAATACTAACTAGTTAGTGTTAGTATTGATATATAATTTGGATTAAAATCAGGGTCAGTATTTTGTTCTGATTATGATTAGCGTTATGAATAGGAAAGTTTTACTATAAAATTGAGATTTCACTAACAAGTAGAAGCAAAAATGTGAGCCTTAATAGTAACTAGAGCATTATCATTATATTTATTTCTAAGTGATCATTCTTGTAATGATTGATGAGAGTTTTACATCCCGTTTTAGGTTGAGAGTTAGCGTTAAGTAAAGGACTAGGTGATATGTAAATCTGAAATTGTTTTAGGATACAGTGGTGCAGGAAAAGGTAGGATTAATGGAAACTGCAGTATTTTTCCTGGTAAGAGAATTTGAGGACAAATAATATAATGGTTCATGTTAGGAAACAAGATAACTTCACAGGTAGAGTCAGGAAATTTGTTGGAATTAGGGCAAATTGAAACTCATTTCCAGAGTGCAAACTGGAATATTCATTAAAATGAATAAATCTAGAGTATTTATTATTATTAATTTTGGACTATTATTAGTTTGAAAATTAGGTTTCAGTTCCAGCTGGACAGTGTTAGCATTAGGGAAATGGAAAATTTAGGGTCAAACTGAAAATAAATCTTTGAATAACAAGTCAAGATCAAATTAGGATGAATAGGAAATAGGAAACTGCTAATAATATTAGGATTAGGGTATGATTAGTGTGAGGGAGCCTGAATGTTGTGTTAGAAAAATGGCAAGATATTAAGTAGAAACTATTTTAAGAAAGATGAGATGAATCAAAGACAGGATGTATAAATTTAATGTACGTTTGTGGCTTTTAGAATCCAAAGGCAATTGGTTCTAGGGTTAGGGATACTTTTTCTAATTTATGAACTAATGAATTAAAGGCACAATTCTTTCATTCTTACAAACCAAGACAGTCACGATTTGGGGAAAAAACAATTTCCTACATGAAAATGTGTCTTAAAATATTTTCCAACCAGGATTAAATAATAGTGAACAGGTTGTCATTTATTAAAATTGGGTAAGTTGATGATAAAACTTTCAAAAAATATCCAAACATGTAAAATTGGAACTCAGATATGTTACTGGGAAAACAGATACTTGCTCTAGCTGGGAAATTGTGTGTGTGTGTGTGTGTGTGTGTGTGTGTGTGTGTGTGTGTGTCTGTGTGTGTGTGTTTGTGTGTGTATGCACCCACCACATGTCTTCAAATCAGGCTTGGGCCCTGTCGTCAGCTTATTCTGTGGAAGTATGGTACTAAACCACGTAGCCACAGGCTTTCTTCTGGCTTTTTAGTAGTTATTTTGAGATAAATATCTCATGGATTTTCCTGTCTAGACTTAATCTTCTGATCCCCAGCAATCCTTGGGTTAGTGTTACTGTGGGTGCTACCACAAAATGACAGTTCATTAAACTGGGAGCAATATGGAAGTACTCTTGCAAGATATGAAGTAACCAGTTCATTAATGTGGGAGTAACAGGATCACATTGGATTGCATTCAAACACATTATTTCTGATGAGTTTAACTGAAGCCCAAAGCATAATCCAAACCTATTTGCCACATTGTATGAAGTAGCACATATTCATGGTGTAGAATATGAACAATGAATTAAATCATAAAGACTTTGTTGGGTTTGCAACAAAGAAATAGAGTGTCATTGAAATGAAGTCCAGACTGGAGGCCTGTAGCAAGCAGGAGAGCATCTGCTTAGTGTGTGTCCAACCCCCAGGACCATAAAGAATTAGAAGAGAAAGTGTAAGAGAAAGAGGAAAGGAAAGGAGGAAGAAGGGGTAAGAGAGGAGGAAGGGCATAGCAGGAGGGAGAAGAGGAGGGGACAGGGAGAAAGTAGAGGTAGGAGAGAAGGAAGAGGGAAACAAGACTCTGGAGAAGAGGAGCAGGTGAGGAGGCAGGAAGAGGAAGATAAATGCAATATATCAACAAGAATTGTTGGGAAACATTTTGCATAAGCGATCTGCATGTTCATGGCAGGATTATTTTCTAATCAGAGAGACAGCTAGCACAGTGACAATATGGGTGATACCTGTTACTCAATCATTTTATTCTCTTTCTTCAGTGAGGAGTTCAGAAGAAATGCTTAGTTCGGTGTTTTACAGATATACTTCAGGATTTCTTTTTCATGAATCAAACAGTGGAAAGAACTAAATGCAACTTCCTTTAATAAAAAAAGAATAGAAGCTATATTTATTTGTCTTACTATGCATGAAGAAATTCTGGAGACTTCTGGTTAATTCAGAGGGCCCCATGCAAAAATACAGGACAGGAGGAAAGTAAAACTGTTTTTAAAGTATAGTAGGTTATCATTGCTGAAAAGTTTTACTGGACGTCTTTCGTTTTTTTTTTTGTTTGTTTGTTTTTTGCCAGTTGTTCATTGCTCCAAAGCTGTGCCCTGGAGCCCTTTCCAAGTCACCACATGAAACTCCATTTCTGTAGTCCCTGTGGGTGTGGGTGCCTCCTCAGGTCACCCGTTGAGATGTGTGGCCAACTCCTTTATGGTGGATGGGCAGTGAGTGGATGTGTGTGCATGCTCCCCAGCATTTCCAGATGAGCCCAGCCCACCCTTCCCACCTAACTTCCCAGTCACAGTTGCTCCATTTCACCCAGGAGCTGGCAGCTATGGGTATGGAGTTGAGGCCACTGTTGCCCTCTCCTCCTCCAGCTGTGTTGGTACTGGTCTTCTGTGCTCCTGAGTGCGTGGCCCATCCTAGCGAGACTCTGTTCTGGGGTCACTGCCTGCCCCCATGAGTGCGGGGTGGGGGACACCCTGTTTGTACACTGTACAGTCCATTGGTAAAGGAAGGCTGGGCATGCAGTCTGCCCCCTTGGGGCCAGGCAGCCCAGCCTTGGTTCACCTCATCTGTTTTTAAGGGGGTCTGGGTACTGGAGCCATGTGTTGGCCTTTCTGCCAGCTGGCTTGTGACAGATGCAGCAGCTCAGCAGCCTGGAGCCCCTTCAGCAACTCTGTGGACCTCCTTTTTCTGGTCCTTGTGGACTCGGGTACAGGGCCAAACCTACATATTCCAATCAGCACACCAGCTGCAGCACCGAGGGAGTGAAGTTCCTCTTGCTTTGCTTTGTAGCCTCCTCCGTCGCCTTTCTGGCCCACATGGGCCCAGCTCTGGGTGCCATTCCAGGGATACTCCATTTGGAGGCAATGGGCTCACCCCCTACCCTCGTTGTTCTCCAAAGCAGGGGAAAATGCCTGGCCTTGACAATTTAGGCTGCAAAGATGGAAGGCAGGACTTGCCTTGCCTTCCCCCCGGCTTTGGCACCTGAGTCTGGGTTGCTTGGTTTAGTCACTAATGGAACCTTGTTGGCTACAGCCCACCGCAAAGGTCCTGCGCTGCAGCAACAATGCAGTGTCTTGGACCCCCTTAGTGTCACCACATGGACCCCTGATGGGCCTACTTGGGCTGGGTGTGGGTTTCATCTCAGGACTCCCATTAGGAAGTGCCACTCTCCTTCGTGGTACTGCAAGCAAGAGGTGCCACATATAATATATACTTTCTAACATTTTCCTTCACTGAGATAAACAGAACTTGGAGATATAAATAAGTTTTATAAAAACAAAATATATAAACTATATCACTTCAACCTTTTAAACCACTGTAATATTTTTATCCAGTAGGAATTCTGTCTGTAATTACCTATTTTACATTTGAATGTAACTAATGTAATGTATTTTGTGTGTATTTTACTATTCTAGTATAATTTCATTTGCACTACTTATAATTTTTTTCAAATTCTGTGATTTAATCACGTGTTTATGGATAGGAGTTTTGTTGTACTTTTATTTCAGTTTTCCATTATGGCCTTATGAATACAAACAATAAAATCCATTCTTGTTGGTATAAAGTTCAATGATTTTGGACTAGAGACTCAAGGATATAGCATAGCATTACATAACATACAGTAATGTGTAACACTTTGTTTAATACTGCTCCAAAAAATAATTGATAATTCAGGTGGCAGCCACTTCATCTGCCATGCTGGTCTGTCTGGTGAAGTAGGATCCTAGTGGCAGCTTGCCCATATCAGGCCATTGCAGGCACCTCGCCTGGAACTGTGGGAGAGGATCAGGGTGCACCTGCTGTTCAGGTAGGGCAGCAACCCGGCAGCTGCTGTGTGAATGACACAGTGTCACTGACTCACATCTAACACATGCCTGCCCCGTGGGCTTGGGCCCTGAGGATCAGCCCCTGGGAGCACACACACACACCGTGGGGCAGGGGGTGCCTACCTAGGAAGGTGTTTAGACCAAACAGAAGCCACTCTGCAGATTAGCTGGTACAGTATATATTCTCATTAGGGCAGGGGACAATTCTGCTGTGCTGTGGGGAGAAAACAAGAAGACAGACCCAGGCAGGTGAAGCCAACTTTTCGTACTCAGGCTGGCAAGGAAACTTTCCTCCATGCACTCTCCAGCAGGCTCAGGAAGCCCTTCCATGTTCCTTGTCCATGGAGTAGCAGCCAGGGAGACTCATGTCTGGTACTCCTTGCTGCTCTTTTGGGTTTGTTTGTTAATTTATACAGACAGCCCCTCCCTCAGACAGCATTGTTATTCTGGGTTTTGTAAAACATTCTGCATCTGAGCATTCCCAAGTTTGGTTTTTGTATTGTTTCTTGTAAATGCTTTGTGAAATTTGTGTTTTAGGTGTTGAGGTGCGAGAGAAGGAGCCAGATTATGAACACAGTTTCCTACCAGTCTTTCATTTAAAAATGAAAACAGATTCTCTATAAAAATGCCTATCAGGAAATAAATTTGAGAGGGGAAAAAAAGGCTGCTTTCTCATAAGATCAAAATGTGCTAGTTTTATATGCATGTTTTATGCGCTCAAAATACAATTAAGTAACTCACTATCTAGGAGCAATTGTCCAGAGCTAAGAGTTAAGTGTCTGGGACCTAGAGGCATAGTGTTTGTGAGGTTTATCCAAAGGGAGGGAAGAAAGTTAAAATTCATAAGTGACTTTGTAGAATCAAGGTGGCAATACAAAATGAGAATCACAATAAACTTCTTTGCTATTCGGGGTCTTTTATTATTCCATATGAATTTTTGGATTGCTTCTTCTATTTCATTGAAGAGTGACATTGGGATATTGGTAGGTATCGCATTGAATTTGGATATAGCCTTTGGCAGTATTGCCATTTTCATGATGTTAATCCTCCCAATCCAGGAGAATGGGAAGTTTCCCTCTTCCATAGCTTTGCTTTAATTTTCTTTTTCAAGTTTTTAAAGTTCCCATCATAGAGGTCCTTCACCTCTTAAATTAACTCCTAGGTATTTTATTTTTTGTGCGGCTAGTAAAAAGGGGTTGCTTTCCTAATTTCAGCTGCACTCTTATCGTTATTGGAATACAGGAAAGCCTTTATTTTCTTAGAGTTAATTTTATAATCTGCTAGTTTACCAAAGTTTCTGACCAGCTCAAGTAACTTGAGAATGGAGTCCATGGGTTTCATTAAATACAAGACCATGTCATCTGCAAAGAGGGAGAGTTTTACTTCATCTTTTACTATTTGGATCCCTTTAAGATTGCATCTTAACTTATTGCCCAAGATAGCATTCTAATATTAAGTTGAAAAGGAATGGAGAGAGCAGACATCCTTATCTTATTCCTGAATTTATAAGTAATGGGTTTAACTTCTCACCATTAAGTATAACGCTGGCTGTAGGTTTGTCAGTTCTTAGCAGAAAGAACAGCACTAGAGCAATATCAGTTCCAAATTTCAAACGCTACTAAAAAGCCATGGTAATAAGAACAGCTTGTTTCTGGCACAAGAACAGACCTGAGGACCAATGGAGTAGGACTGAAGACTCAGAAATGAACCCCCTGACCGATAGCCACCTAATCTTTGACAAGTGAGCTAAAAAAAGAGTATGGAAGAAAGACAGACTTTTGAGTAAATGGTGTGGGAAAAATTGGTTAAACACCTGTTAAACTAAAGCTGCATCCGTGTATATTATCCTGCACAAGAATCAACTCCAAATGGATCAAAGACCTCAAAATAAAAGAGGACACCATGAAAACATTACATGAAGGAATAGGATAAACTCTAGGGCTTTTTAGCACATACCGAAATTTTCTTAATAGAGAGCCAGAAACAAAGAGTAAAGAAAAATAAGTTAAGAAATTCATTCCTTAATTCATCTCTTTATGAAACAAGTAATTTACTATTACAAGATGAGATGAAATTATAAATTCCAAATGCTGATGCAGTCTGTATGTAATAAACATATTACAATAGTCAGAAAAAGAAATCAAAGAAACGTTGGACAAATGGGATTGCATGAAACATGAGAGCTTCTGCAAGGCAAAGGTCATAGCTAGCAATATCAATAGAAAACACACGTTCTGGGAGAAGATCTTCATGAGGTATAAAACACACAAGGTCTTATATCTAAAATGTACTTAGGACTCAAAAAATTAAATCCCCCAACAGCAGATCCTCAAAGAAACAACTGCTCGATAATTAAGTGGGCTAAAACTTAAAGAGAGACTTCCCTGAAGAGGAAATAAAAATGGCCATTAGACACATGAAGAAATGTTCAACTATTCTAGCCACAAAAGAACTGAAAAATCAAGACAACATTGCGATTGCATCTTACTCTAGTTAGAATGGCTATAATGAGGAAATTTAATAACAACATGTTGGAGGGGATGTGGCTAAAACTGAACCCTATTTCATTGATGGTGGGAGTGTAAACTTGTTTAACCACTTTGGAAAGCAGTATGGAAGTTCTTCAAAAGACTTCATGTAAAGTTCCCCTATGTCCCAGCAAGCCCACTTTTGGGCATTTAGGCATTTACCCAAAAGATCACAAACATGGTCATACGAAAGTTGCCTGTGCAACCATATTTACTGCAGCATTATTCACCATAGCTAAGATATGGAACCAACCTCGATGCTCCTCAGTTCATGAATGGATCAAGAAAATGTGATACACACACACACACACACACACACACACACACACACACACACACACACACACACACCACACACACACACACACATACACACACACACAATGGAATTCTATGCCTCCATTAGAAAGAATGAAATTGTCACATTTGTTAGGAAATGGATTTGGTACATATTATATTAAGTGAAGTAAGCTAGGCCCAAGGAAACATATTTCCCATGGTTTTCCTTGTTTGCAAGGACTAGTATATGTCTAGGACAAGCAGAGAAGATCAAAGGCTATGGATGTATAACCATATAAGATGACATTAACTGAAAGGTACCCCAAGTCAGACACACAAGTGATTTTTTCTTTCTTGTTTTTGTTTTTAATATACTTATAATGCACTATGTGATTCTTTTGTAGGTTCATCCCCCCATGGTATAATCCCTGTTTTCATTGTATTTGATTCCAGTGTTCTGCATTTTTGTATACATTTTTGTAATTTGGGGTGTGGAAAGGTTATAGCAGAATGCTGAAATGGGGATGCAGGTTGACCCATTGTGATGATGAGATGTACAGGACACTGTGTCAAAAATGAATTTACAATGTCGGGTAGGGGTCAAGGAGGGAGGAGTTGGAGAGTTGGGGAGGGAAAGGGTAGTAGGGGAAAAACAAAGGAGGAGGTAACAATGCTCAATAGGAAATGTACTCATTACCCTACTCATGTAACTGTAAACCCTCTGTATAATATTTTTACAATAAAAAATATAAAACTCTCTTCCTGGTATAGATTTCCAGTGCTGCCCTCGGCATTGCATTTTTTGCCTTTTCTGGCTGTGGTTAGGTCCATCTGCCTAGTGGATCAGTAGTCTTCAAGGCTTCTTGGTCGTGAAGTGGGACTTAGATTATCCAGTGATGGTTGGAACTAGGCCAAGGACAGGACAAAACCACTTCCAGGGCATGGCTTCTTCATTCCCCCCTCCCCAATGCAACTAGGATTGCAAGCAGAATTTCTATGAATTTGACTCCAGAAAACAACTACTGAACCAAAAGGAAAGGTCACCAAACACCTCCCTTCCTCCCCCATTCCTTCCTTTCTTCCTCCTTGGGAAAGTACAAAATAATTTTGCAGGTTTTAGCAAACACACAAATTGCCCACCACCTCGCCTTTTAAACTAGGTTTAAAGTCACTAAGTCATGTAAATGGATAATGCCGCACTCATTATTCTGGACAACTTCAGGTTGTTTGATGCTTTAATTTGTTGTTGTTGTTGGTGGTGGTAGGAGGGCCTGAACTCTGGGTCTGGTTGCTGTACCTGATGAGCTTTACAGCTCAAGGCTAGTGTTCCTCCATTTGAGCCACAGAGCCATTTCCACATTTTTCTGCTTATGTGGTGCTGAGAAATTGAACCCAGGACCTCATGCATTCAGGACAAGCACTCTACCACTGAGTCTCCTTCCCAGCCTTAATGCTTCAATTCTTTAAATTTTATTTTTGTCAGTCCTGTAGTTTAATCTCAGGGTGTAAACATATCCCTGAGATCTTCAGCTCAAGTGGAGCCCTCTACCACTTGAGCCACAGTGCCAATTCCTGTTTTCAGATAAGCATCTTTCAGACATTCCTGTCAGGGTTTGCTTTGATTAGTGAATTTTTAATTATTGGAATATTGCAGTTTATCTGAAATTTAAAGTTTTCTGTAAAACTTTGTCTTCAAGTATTCCAATAGTATTAAATATTACATTTACAATCTATTCTGTAGCAATACCTTTTGAAATTATTATGTTAAGATGAAAATCTTGCTGTTTGTAGAAAAGTCCAATTAAAGTCCAAATTGGAAATATGGTCATTTCAGCAGCCTTGAGTCTCCTTCATATTTATTTATTTATATTTGTGAAAATACCATACAGAGCGGTAACAATTACATGGGCAACATAATGAGTACATTACTCATCAAGCATTGTTGCCTCCTCCATTGTTTCCCCTTCCCATCTGTTCTCATCTGCCGCCCCCCATGCTCTCCAGACACCCCTTTGCCCGCCCCCCACCCTCGCTGGCCAAGGTGTAAAGATCGTTTTTCTTTCATTTTTTATTTATTTTTTTATAGTGAGAATACCAAACAGACGAGTTACAATTACATGGGCAAGATAACGAGTACATTTCTTATCAAGCATTGTTGCCACCTCTTTGCTTCCCCTTCCCATTCCTTTCCATACTACCTTCCTCTCCCCACCCGACCCTCCCCCCACCCCCCATCAAAGTTGTAAAGTTCATTTTTGGACCTAAAGACTTGTATATCTCATTGTTGCAATGGGTCCACCTGTATCCCTAGATAAAAGATTAGTTTTTTCCCATCCCCTACACGAATTATAACAACATCAAATACAGTGAAAGCAGGGGCTATACTGTGGGTGATGGACATATAAAGCAATATAGAAATCATCTTATAAATATGTTAGAAAATATCGCAAGGAAAAATAAACATGGAATCTTTATCTTGTGGTTCATTTCACCTAACACCAAATTCTCTGACCTATTCTGCTCGTCTCAGACATATTCTGGCTATTGCAAATAAGAGAAACCAGGGAAACTATGTTTCTTTGGGACTGGTTTACTTCACTTAATATCAATTTTTCCAAGTCTTTCCATTTCCTAACAAATAGGGCAATGTTATTCTTTCTGATGGAGGCATAGAATTCTATTGTGTGTGTGTGTGTGTATATATATATATATCGAACATATATATATATATCGAACATATATATACATCATACATATATATGATACATATATACATAAATATATGATATATATACCATATATATGGTATATATATCATATATATGTATGTATATATACCTATACTTATATATAGCATATATATACATATATTTGTATATAGATAGATAGATATATCACATATATATATGATATATATAGTAGATGCATGGATCAATAAAATGTGGTGTGTATATATATATATATATATATATATATATATAATGTGATATATATATATAATATATATATATATAGGATCAATAAAATGTGGTATATATATATATATAAAATGTGATATATATATATAATGTGATATATATATATATATATATATATATATATATATATCACATTTTATTGATGCATGCATCTACTAAGGGGCATCTGGGTGGGTTCCATGTCTTAGCTATGGTAAATAATGGTTCAATAAACATAATTGTGCTGGTAGCTTTAATATGGTCTTGTTTTTGACCATTTGGGTAAATGCCCAAAAGTTGGATTGCTGGGTCATATGGTAGCTCTATGTGGAGACTTTTGAGCAGCCTCCATACTACTTTCCAAAGTGGTTGAAGAAGTTTACATGCCCACAAACAGTGCAATAAATTTCCCTTATGCCCACATCCCCTCTAGCATCTGTTGTTATTAGAGTTCTTGGTTATAGCCATTCTAACTGGGGTGAGGTGGTATCTCAATGTTGTTTTGATTTGCATTTCTGTTATGGCTAGAGAGGTTGAGCATTTCTTCATGTGTCTATCGGCCATCCTTCTTTCAACTTCAGGGAAGTTTCTCTTTAAGTCTTTAGCCCTCTTATTTATTGGGCAGTTGTTTCTTGAGGACTTGTTTTTGGGGGATTTAATATTTTTGAGTTCCAGGTATATTTTAGATATGAGACCCTTGTCTGTTTATGGTAGTGAAGAGCTTCTCCCAATCAATAGGCTTTCAACTGATCTTGCTAGCTATGTCCTTTGCCATGCAGAAGCTCTGCAATTTCATGCAATCCCATTCATCCAACATTTCTTTGATTTGTTGTAATCCTGTGTGTCTATTAAGAAAATTTCAGCCTGTGCAAAGGAGACCTATTGTTTCTCCTATTCCATTCTTTAATGTTTTCAGAGTATCTGTTTTACTCCAAGGTCTTTGATCCATTTGGAGTTCATTCTGGTTCAGGATGATATATAAAGATCTAGCTTTAGTTTTCTACAAGTAGTTAACCAATTTTGCTAGCACCATTTACTGAAGAGGTTGTGTTTCTTCCATTCTAATTTTTTAGCTCCCTTATCGAACATTAGATGTCTATAGGTCTATAGGTTCATTTCTGGGTTTTAATTTCTAGTCCATTGGTCCTATGGTCTGTTCTTGTGAGAGTACCAAGCTATTTTAATTACTATATCTTTGTAGAAGAGTTTGAAATTTGATATTGATATTCCTCCAGCACTGTCGTTTCCATTAAATAATCATTTTTGCTATTCGTGGTCTTTTATTGTTCCATATGAATTTTTGGATTGCCTCTTCTTTTTACTAAAAGAATGAGGCTGGAATATTGATAGGTATCATATTGAATTTGTAGATAGCCTTGGGAATTATTGCCATTTTCACTATGTTGATCTTTCCAATCCAGGAGCATGGGAGTTTTTGCCACTTTGTAAGTTAGGTTTTGATTTCCTTTTTCAGGTTTTTAAAGTTTTCATCATAGAGGTCCTTCTTTTCTTTGTTAAGTCCTAGGTATTTTATTTTTTGTGGGGCTATTATGAATGGAGTTGCTTTCCTGATTTCAGCCCTACTTTTCTCATTGTTGGCATACAGAAAAGCCAGTTTTTTGAGGATTAATTTTATACCCTGCTACTTTGTCAAAGTTTTGAATGAGCATGAATAATTTGGGAGTGGAGTCCGTGGGATTCTTTAAATCCAAGTTCATGTCATTTGCAAAGAGGGAGAGCTTCTTCTTTCCCTATTTGGATTCCATTTTATATTTGAATCTTATTGCTGTAGCTAGGCATTCTAATACTAGTTTGAAGAGAAGTGGAGTGAGTGGACATCCTTATCTCATTCAT
The DNA here is from genome assembly GCF_019054845.1 of Dipodomys spectabilis. Taxonomy (NCBI): domain Eukaryota; kingdom Metazoa; phylum Chordata; class Mammalia; order Rodentia; family Heteromyidae; genus Dipodomys; species Dipodomys spectabilis. The sequence continues at coordinate 636,023 of NW_024871151.1, read as the reverse complement.
TAGTTAAGAAGAAATACCTTTATTTCTTCACCATTAAGTAAAATGCTGGATGTAGGTTTGTCATATACATCCTTTATTGTATTGAGGAATGTTCCCTGAATTCCTAATTTTTCCAGAACCTTCAGTATAAATGGGTGGTGGATCTTGTCAAATCCTTTTTCTGCATCTATTGAGGTATCCATGAGGTTCTTATCCTTGCTCTTGTTGATGTAAGTTATTGTATTAATTGATGTGCGTATTTTGAAGCAGCTTTACATCCCTGAAATGAATCCTGTTTGATCATGATGTATGATTTTTTTGGATGAATTGTGAAAGTCAATTGACCAAAATTTTGTTGAGAAGTTTTGCATCAATATTCATCAAAGAAATGGGTCTATAGTTCTCTTTCTTTGATGAGTCCGTGCCTGGTTTGGGGATGAGGTTTATGATGGCTTCATAGAATGAGTTCGGTAGTGAACTTTCTCTTTCAATTTCATTGAAGACTTGGAGGAGTATTAATGTGAGCTCTGCTTTGAAGGCCTTGTAGATTTCTGCTGTAAAACTATCTGGTCCTGGGCTTTTCTTAGATGGGAGGTCTCTTACTGCTATTTCTATCTCATTGCTTAATATGGGCCAGTTAAGATGGTTTAACTCATCTTGGTTTAGTTTCGGCATGTCTATATTTACTAGGAAACGGTACATTTCTGACAGGGTCTCAAACTTATTAGCATAAAGGTTTGAGAAGTATTCCTTATAATGTACTGAATCTTGGTTGTTTCTGTGGTGATGTTTCCATTCTCATCTCTGAGTTTATTTATTTGAGTGTGTTCTCTTGTTCTTCTAATAAGATTTGTAAAGGGTCTGTCAATTTGTTAATTTTTCAAAGAACCAACTCTGTTTTGTTGATTCTTTCTATGCTTTTTTGGATTCTAATTCATTTAATTTTGATTTAATTTTAATTATTTCTTTCCATCTACAGGAGTGGGGTTTATCCTGCTGCTCTTTTTCAAGGAGGCTCAGATGTGTCATTAAATTGTTGGTTTCAGATCACTTCAATTTGTTGATGTAGGAACTCAGAGCTATAAATTTGCCTCTGAGTACTGCATTTGCTGTGTCCCAGAGGAGCTGGTAATTTGAGTGCTCATTTTTGTTGAATATTATAAACATTTGAATTTCGTTTATGATCTCTTCCATGACCCACTGATGATTCAACAGTGTGTTGTTCAACCTCCATGTGTTAAATGACTTTCATTGGTGGCTTTTGGTGTTGAGTTCTAATTTTATTCCCTTGTGGTCTGAGAGAATGCAAGGTATAACTTCAATGATTTTGGATTTGGACAAGTTTGCTTTGTGACCTAAATGTGGTCTATTTTGGAAAAAGTTACCTGTGCTGCTGAGAAAACGTGTATTCTGATGCTGCTGGGTGAAATATTCGGTAGATGTCTGTTAAATCTTGGTGATCTATGCAGTTTTTTTATATCCATGGTTTCTCTGTTAATTTTTTGCCGAGTTGATATATCTAGTGGGGAGAGTGTGTTTTAAAGTCCCCAACAATTAATATCTTTGGATCTATGGGAGATGTGAGAAAAAGTCAAGTTTCTTGGATAATTTTGGATGCTCTTATGGGAAATAGATATTTAGAATTGTAATATCCTCCTGAAGGTGAGATCCCTTAATTAGTATATAGCAACCTTCTTTATCTCTTCTCATTAATTTTAATTTGAAATGTATTTTATCTAATATTAGGATTGCAACTCCTTCCTCTTTATGAGGCCGTTTGCTTGTTAGATTTTGTCCAGCCTTTTACTTTCAACATGTGTTCCTTTTTATGAGCAAGTTGTGACTCCTGAATGCAGCAGACAGAAGGATCTTTTTTAAAAAATCCAACTAGACAGTTTATGTTGCTTAAGTGTATTGTTAAGTTTGTTAATGTTGGGAGATAGTACTGAGAGATATTTGGGAGTTCCTGCCATTTTATGCACCTTCTTGGGGGCTGCTCCAACTGGGTTCTTCCTACGGTTCTTGGATTCTCAATTTGGGTGCAGTTTCTTAGCCTTTATTATGTTCCTGTTGGTTTTCTCAGTGTAGGACATCTTTAAGTAACTTTTGTAGGGCTGGTTTGGTAGAGATATATTGTTTCACTTTTTCTTTGGTATGGAAAATTTTTATTTGTCCTTCAGTTATGAAGGAGAGTATAGCTGGGTACAGTATTCTTGGTTGATAGTTGTTTGACTTTAGGGCATGGCCTACATCATTCCAGGCTCTTCTTGCTTTAATTGTCTCTGCTGAGAAATCTGAGGTGATTCTAATTGGTTTCCCTTATAGGTAATTGATCTTTTCTCCTTGACAACTTTAAGGATCTTTTCCTTGTTCTGAATTGATTCTGTGGATATTATAATGTGTAGTTGTGATGTCTTGTTATGGTCTGGTCTAGTTGGGGTTCTAAAAGCTTCTTGTATCTGAATAGGCCTATCTTTTTGCATGTTTGTGAAGCGTTCTGCTAGGATCCTGTGAAACAAATTTCCTAGACTTTCTGTTTCAATGAGCTCCTCTACACCTATTATCCTCAGATTAGGCTTCCTGTTTGTGTCTTCCAAATGTTGGATAGATCTATCATATTTCTTGGATTTGTCTTAGATAGTTGTATGTTCTTCCTCTATAATATATAGGCTGTCTTCAATCCCCGAGTTTCAGACTTCTGCATGGTCTAACCTACTGTCAAGAATTTCTACTTTTTTTAATTTCTTTTCCTTCTAATTGGTCAGCTTTGATGGCTTCAAATTCTTTATTGGAGCTTTGTTTTAGATCTTGTATGAATTTGTTTACTTCCTTAATTTCGTGTTCAATGTTTATTCTCACAGGACTTAGCTGATTGGTTATGGTTTCCTTGGACTCTAATTCCTTCTGTTGGACTCCATTCAACATTCCCTTTCGGGTCTCCCTGACTTCTTTCAGCTGTCTTTTAATAGATTCCATGAATGCCTCTATTTGGTATGAAAGTAACATCAGTTTTGTGCTAGAACAGTATTTTAAGGCAAGCATCAACCAAAGTCCTGTAGTTGCATAGTCAAAAGTTGACAGATACAATCTATTTCAACAGATACAATCTATTCAACATAAAACAACAATGTATTAATGGGCTATGAACAGCAAAGTAGAATTTGGCAAACCAGAAATGATTAGTTTTAGGGAGAAAAGGGGAAAAATAGGATTAGAGAGATGTGGATAGGTAAACGGAGAGTGAAATTAACCAAGTCTTAATCTCAAAGGGGAAAATGGATTGGACAGAATGATAGGAGAAAGAGGAGAGAAAATAAAAGAGGCAGGAAAAAATGGAAAAACCAAAATTTAAATTTAAAAAGTGAAACACAAAAATTATTCAAGTTTAAAGAAGTAATATTGAGTGAAGAATGGGAAAAGGATGAGAGGAGAGGAGGAGTAGAAAGGAGATATGAAGAACTAAAAATACTTATAATAAAAATAAAAATAAAAAATAATTATAATATTATATAGGTATTATGAGATAATATGGTTATTAAGGAATTTAAGCCTAAGAGTTTTTGAAATAAGTAATAAATTTCTGGATTAAGTGTGTAAACAATATGGAATAAGGTCTAATAATCAATGAAGGGTATATCTGAGGATGAGCAGAACAGCAATTAAATCACCCAAAAGAGAATGAAGAGAAGAAAAAGTGAAAAGAATGAGAAAGAAAGAAAGAAAGGAAAAGGATCAAAAGTTCAGTAGAGATAAAATAAAAATACAAAAGTGCACATACATATACACCTAAAATAAAAATTATAAGAGGAAAAAAAGATTAATAGAAAATAATTTTTTTAAAAAATTACAAGTTAATAAAAAGGTACAAAGAAAGGGTTCTTTGGCGGCGGGGGGGGGGGGGTGTTGAATGGGAAGATCCTGTATCTCCCTTGTGTCTATAACTAGTCTCTTAGTGGAGTCTCTGGTCTACTTGTGGTATTTGGTTTTCCTGTGGCTTGATTGGTTTCTTAAGTTAGTTTGTTTGGGCACGCAGAAAAATGGTCTGCTTTACCCAGAATTTTGTGACCCTCCTCCCAGGCAAGTTCAGTGGGAGGGAGATCTGCTTTGTTTCTTACAAAAGAGGGAGTTGGCTGTTTCCTCTTTTTTGGAGATGCTGTGATGAGCCTAGGTTCTGGGTAGAGTTGAGGCCTTTCAGCAAACAGTAGCTTTTCCCTGAGGGGCTTCCTTCTGGGACACTCACAGAGCCCAGCATGGAGTAATTCTCAGGGTTTATGTTTACTGAATTTCAATTGATTATCTAGGCTGCTATAGGGAGGGGAACCCTCTGGCTCTGTTTACCCAGTGAAGAAAGACATTCCTCTGGGGGCAGAGTTTTCACTGCCTGGGCTGGGTGACTTTCTCCTGGGTGGAGCTGAGCCTGGCAGGTCAGGTCAGGTTCCTGTGACCTGCTAAATGACTCTTTTGTTTTCCTCCAAGGCCAGGGTTGGAGCTATATTCTGAGCCTTTGCCAGTATCAAAGATGGAGATCTCAGATAGTGGCACAGTGGGGAGAAGGAGGGAGAGGGGTGACCTTGCCTCCTCTGCTCCCTGAGAAGGTGTTATTATGTCAGGGTTCGACTCATGCCAGTGTATTGGTTCTTGAGTCGTCTCTGGTCTGTGATCTGCAGGATAAAGATACCTGCTCCTTGTCAATTCTTGCTGGTTTTGGGTAGAATCCGATCACTTGTTGTGTCTGGCACATTTGTCCAGGACTCTCTGTGTTGTAGGTATGGCAGCAACGGCCACTGCTACCGCCGCTGTCACCACAGCCACAGCTACGGACAATTGCTCAGATCTGTTTCCTTTCCTGGATTTTCCCTTTCTGGCAAAACTCTCTGTACTGGGATGGCACACTCACTAAAACTGCTTTCTAGGTGAGAGCTTGTTTAGCCTCCAGGTTCTCCTCTGCCATCTTCCCGAAACTACTCTTTTTTTTTTCTACAGTATATTTTTTGTTTTGGAACAAGTGTCATGGATTGTTCAACCATTCAAAAGGAAGCTTATTCCATTAATTTAATAGAAAAGGAATGCAGCCTGCCTGCCTCTCAAGGAAATTTTTGAGTATAATGTTAATCTGATAATTCACATCATTGAATTTTCAAATTCGTATTGAGAATTTTTTGTTAAACTATTCATTAAAGAGGTTCCAAATATCAAGAATAAAAACAATGTTTTGCTTTCTAAGAATGTTTTAAAAGCTAGTAATTCAATAAAACACATTCTATTCTTCCAAGATTCCATGGTGAAGAATTTCTCTTTTATCGTAGCCCTTACCAGTGACCCCCTCCCTTCAAACTTGTAGCTTTATTCAGTTTTCTTGTTCCCGCTTTCATTTTGATACTAGCACGAATAATCTCCGTGTAGTATTTGACAATGAAATTCCATTTGTTGTTAGATAGCTCAATACATATTGCCAAAGATAAGCTATTGAATATCATTAACGTGATCTTATTCAACTAGTCCATCAATTAATATAAATACCACATAAATGTGCATCTTCATATAATTTTTAAAATGCAATGTAGTTACATATCATATGTCATAAAATAATTCAGACCACTAGTAGAAGAGAGTAAGCTCAACCTTTTGCATCGTTCCCAATGCTATTTGTAAAATTTTCTTTCTCATTAACTTTCACTGCAGGGCCTTCTTTTCCTAGCAATACGTTATATCATGTCCTTGGATTTTTGTCAACTTTGAGTAAGCTGTTTTCTTTCCACCACCAGTTAGTCCCTCGCATTAAAAACCTGAGGAATAACTTGTCCCAATATGCCTGCAAGAGGAGTATCCAAGTCAACTCTCTGTGCCCACTATTCCCTTACTTTGTTTGGGAAGGGGGTATCAGAGACCGGGGAGACAGGGGTGTCAGGGTTCAGGTGGCTGGAACCATGGTGTTATGAATTATGGGTAGCAGAAAAGAGTAGTAGAGACTAGGATACCAGGTAAAGGTTAATTGTGACTGTAATTGCTGAGTTCCAGTGTTAGGAAATCGGTTAGCAACAACAGCTTTCCAGGGGTTGGGGTAGCTAACACAGGTATCCAGAACTGTTTAGCAGGGACAAGTAAGCATAGACAAAGTGAAAGAGTAAAAGTTGTGAAGGATTGTGGGGCACAATCAGGGTAACAAAGTCATGGGATTGTAAACTGGATAGCCAGTACTATGGTAGAAGCAATTGGCATGGTGGCCTGATGTGGTGCAGAGCTCTGGGTTTTCCTGTCCAGTTTTGGCTGTTAGATCTTTAGGGAAACTACCTCTAGCAGCTCATTATCAGCTTGTGTTCAGGCACGTGCCATATATAAATGTCTTCTCCAAGTAGATTGCATTCTTTGACATCAGCTATAGGATCTTTGCTCTAAGCATCCTGAGAGACCACACTCCACAATGCTACAGAACAGGCTCCACATAGTGAGCTGCAATCACCGCATACAACTCTTGATGCTCCTCTCAAGTGTCAATTATAATGGTAGCAAGGGATCTGAGATGTGCTCAGCAGCAGTGCTCTGAACAGCTACCAATTCTTACCATGGCAATTTGGGAGCTCCCTAGAAATGGGCAAGAGCACTTGCTGATGTTCTTCCAACTTCTCTCTGTGGCTCTGCCCAACCAGTTTGTTGTACCTCAGATGGAATACTTTGATGTATAGGTGGCATCAAACTTGCTCTATCTTCTCTCTCTAGGTGCTCTTCTGTTTCAGCTGCCTCTCCATTTCCCTCCAGTTAGCTCGCTTCATCTCCACATCTTTTGAATTGTGCTTCATATTAATCTGTGGCTTTCACACCAAACCCTTCCACTTTCTCATCTACCTCTCTAGCTGTCAATATGGTACAACAAGCTAACTTCTGTATCTGTTTATCAAGATTTGAGCTGGAATCCAAGATGGTACTAGCTAACTGATAACATGGGGAGCTTCTTAAATACTCCGCTGCCATTCACTGCTCATTGAGAAAGATGTAAATGTGTTCTAGTCAGTCTCTCCTCCATTTCTGGTTCACAGCATAAAGTGAATTCACAATGGAGCTACCAGACAGCTGCTATGTCAGCAAGTGACAAAACCAAAGATAATTTATTGAGGGGATACTTACCAAGTGTAGTAGGATAAATGCACATATTTGTAGGATATTACTAAGAGCTTTCATCAAACTGGTTATTTTATGCTCAAAATGGCAGACCAGTGTTAATCTCTCCCTGAGATCTTCCTGTTTTGAAGGCCCTGAGGACTCCTACATACAACTCAGACCTAATGACATGGGTGAATAAAAAAGTAGGTGAGTATGGATTAGTATTTTGAAGGTGTGGTAAGATGTTGTCTTGTCATGACCAAGATGAAATCAATGTCTTCATGTCCTTTCTCTGACCTTCATCATATCTCTTTATTTGGCATAATTGGCAGATTTCTTAGTGTGTCATCTTCTCCTGTTAGTTCACTGCACAAGTTAAAACATTAAGCATGCCAAACCATGGGTTTCCATTGTCCTAGTAGATGTTTTGCCTTCTAGGACCTTCCTTCCAGGTAACTCTCTGTTTAGCATATTGCACAATGTCCCAATCAATGAAATCATTTTGAGCCTAGGAGAAAATCTCCATTTGTTAAGCAGTACACATAAGAAGGAGATGATACCCCACACTCAAATGCTCCAGGAGAACAGAGTGTAAGGGTGTCTACACAGTTGGGAAATAGGATTCTGAGGGGTGGGAATGGATGAGTTTAGATAGCAAACTTAGAAGTAATTATAAGTTTCTGAATTTCTAACCTTATTTCCTTCTGCCTCAGATCCAATTCAGGAGGTGGTGGAATGTTTATGATCACAAAAAGGAGTTTTTAATCCCAGACCCAAACTCTAAGTGTTCTTGTTACATCTTCCCACCTGCCCCCGATGTAAATTGTCAGAAGGGCAAAGGGGAAGGGAGCCCCCTGCTCAGGAATAGAAATGGAGCTTACAAGTAACTGCAGTCTCTGACTTTCTAATTTGAAGGTAAGATAAAAGGCAGTTTGAGTTTCTACAAAATCAGTTTCTAGGCTCTATGCTTCCTTCAGAACTTCTTTCTCTCCTTCTATGTTTTGACAGCAACAGTTAATAAAGTGTTTATGTCTCTTAGGGGCAATCCTTCTCTTCACACAATGCTTAAAGTAGACAATAGGTGGAAGCTGCCATTAAATTAAAAAAAAAACATGAAATAGCACACAGTGAGTGCTTTCCCTGAATTCCTGGACCTAACAAGTTACCAATTCTGAAGAGAACGCTATTATTGGTGCGTACTAACAACCTCCACTGAATGGTGAGCTTAGAACACTTTTCCCATGATAGGTTCTGTCCAGGTTATTAGGATGGCTGAGTTCTACTGCATCAATGAACTTACAGACCCTGCAAGACAGAAAAGTCTAAGAGATTGATATCCCAAAAAGAAAATGGACCAACAAGAGAAAACTTATCATTGCTGAAAAAGTGGAAAGACTTAACTAGGAGAATGTTCCTCTGAATACAGATATGGATATAATTATAACAAAGTTCTAAGTTGTGGCTCATCAGAAGAAACTATCAAGTCAAACCTCACTAAAGCAAAAAATAAAACTTATAAAATTAAAAAAATCTATTTGGATTTCAGTACTAACATCTGTTTTAAGGAGTGTGATTGTGGTGTGTGTGTGTGTGTGTGTGTGTGGTGTCTGAGATTATGTATGGGACAGCATTAGTTCTTAAAACCCATCATTTTGTCAATATACTTTAGGTTTCCCATTCAAGTCTGGTGGCATTCTAGCTCTACCATGTGAAACACACAATTCTCGCTTTCTTCTGGTTAAATGGAGATAAACATGTAATGGATATGTCAACCTGGGTTGGTTTCAAACTATGATCTTCAGATCTTACTCTCTGGAGTAGGTAATGTATAAGAGTGAGCCACTATGTTCAGCCCAGTATTTCCAGTGACTTACATAATCTTTCTGAATCTCAGTTCTTCCTGTGTGGAAAGTGAAAAGAATTACTGTGTGGACCTTAGAATCAGGTGGGAGTTATGACTGGGTGTAGAAAGTATACGTGTTTGGGATGTGTGTACAAAGCCTGACACGCTCATAAAACTACTGATGTTTATATTGAAATGTATTCCAGGAATTGGAAACAAGAGGGATTTTTCTGTTCTAGTTTATCCATTTATGGCATTGATGGAGCCAGAGATATTCAAGGAGAACAGGCAAACAAATGCAGTACTTGTACACTGTAGATATTGTGTTCACAACGAGCTATACCACTGTGGACAGGGACAGGAGGGATGGGATTGTCAAACAAGAAATGAACTCATTACCTGATTTACAAAATTGTTATCTTTTTATTTTATTTTATTTGTGAACGTACTGTACAGAGGGGTTACAATTACATGGGCAGGATAATGCATACATTTCTTACCAAGCATTGCAGCCTCCTCCTTTGTTTACCCTTCACCTCCCTTCCCAGCCTCCCCCCTCCCCCCCCCCACCCAATTCTTCCCCCCTCCCCCCCAACGACATTGCAAAGCTCGTTTTTGACATGGCAATTTGTACTTCTCATTGATGCAACAGGTCCACATGAATCCTTAAACAACTTGTTTTTCCCCATCTCCTCCACAAGTTATACTGACATCAAATATAGTGAAAGTGGGGGTTATACTGTGGGGGAGGGACATACAAAGCAACAAAGAAATAATCTTATAAATGCGTTAGAAACACATGCATGAAAGAAAAAAACATTAAAATACAAATCTAAGGGTTCATTTTCCTAACATCACATTATCTGACCTTTTCCGCTTGACTCATACATATTCTAGATATTGGAAATAAGGGAAATCATGGGACCTGTGTTTCTTTGGGCCTGGCTTACTTCACTTAATATAATTTTTTCCAAGTTTATCCATTTCCTAACAAATGGGGCAATGTCATTCTTTCTAATGGAGGCACAGAATTCCATTGTGTATATAAACCACATTTTCTTGATCCATTCATCTACTGAAGGGCATCTGGGTTGGTTCCATATCTTAGCTATGGTAAATAATGCTGCAATAGTTGTGCTGGTAGCTTTAGTGTGGTCTTGTTTGTAAACATTTGGGTAAATGCCCAAAAGTGGGATTGCTGGGTCATAGGGGAGCTCTATGTGAAGTCTTTTGAGGAACCTCCATCCTGCTTTCCAAAGTGGTTGAACAAGTTTACATTCCCACCAACAATGAAGTAAGGTTCCCTATAACAATTTTAAAAATACAGTAACAATTTTAAAAATTCGGGTTGATTCTCTACTCCAGTTTTTGTAGGTGCCCTTAAGACTCAGGCCCACCAATGGAGGTTTTAAAGGTCAATTTATATGATAATTAATATAAAGCCATAATCTCCTAAGAAATGTTATAACAAGTATTTCATTCTTAGTACTGGTTTCTCTTTGAGTAGCAATTCTGTATGTTGTTAGCAGAGCTAATGTTTTACTTTCTGGTTTTAGTATTTGTTAGGTGTTGAAATCCTTTGTAAAGTTTTTCAACCGATTTCTGCTGTATCTTGGCACCCTGCCCCTAACAAAAGTGGTAATCAACCTTTGAAATTAATGTACTTGAGTATGAGTTTTATTTATTTAATTTGCTGATGATGGTGAAATGTCGTTGTCCTTTAGCTCTTCAGCTCAAAACTAGTACTCTATCACTTGAGTCAAACTACCTCTTCTAGCTGTTTCTGCTTAGGTGGTGCTGTGGAATCAAACCTAGGGTCTCGTGCATTCAAGATAATCTATCTACCATTGATCCACCTTCTTAGCCTCCATAAGTGGAATTTTTGTGCAAGGGTCTATCAAACAAATCTATTGAGCAAATGTATTCATTTGCCACTAGACATAATCAAAATTTATGAATTATCTGATATTTTAATGAATAAAACTGTTATCATTGTTACTAGGAATTGTTTGTCTCCCCATGCTGTAAACATGGAGGAGGTATTTTAAATTAAAACTACAAAAGTAATTTTAAGGTCTTGGTGCTAACAAAACTGTCCAGGTGTTATTACACTAAACAGAGAATTCAAAGTGAGTTTTCTTCATAAATACAGAGATTAAAGGACATATAATCCTTATTTCAAAATGCAAATTAAAGGGAAAATCAGTCAGGAGGTAAAATTTATATTGAATGTTAATTTTTGAAGAGGAAAAGAAGATCTTAGATGGCAGACTAAAAACACTATCAGAGCCCTTTATACTGAATTATAAAAAAAGGAAGCTTTAATTGAAAAATTGAGCTGGAATGTGCACATCAGGCAAAGGCAAGCAATCAGAGCATAGCACCAACAAAGAAACGCCATAATGTATATCTCAGAAAAAGGAAACAAGTACAGACCAGGGCTCAACATCCTTATCCTTGATTTCAATGATACACATATACCCCCCTACACACAGATGCACACTCACACACATACACACACACACACAAACACACAGGAACACACAAGAATGTAAGCAACAGCTCCACCTAATCACTGCCATTCAACATGAATCAAAGATCTTCCGTAATATTTGAAACTTTAAAAGTTTCAAGTCTTGTAAGTAATTGATAACAGATGCATAAGCAAGTATTTTCTGAATAGACGCTGCTATAGAAATGAGAGTTCATGATGGTTATAACTACTTAAACATCTTTGAATCTCAAAAGAATTAAACAAGAGAGAATCTGAATTTTGGAACTATATTTCTACCAGCTATTCTTCAAAGGCTTAATAAGAGGTTACAAAATCCACACTTCTCAGTGACCTATGCTGCCTCAATTTCTAAGCCTGCTGCACATTGTGGAACCTTTGATTCTGCTGGGCCAGGCCCACAGTTGTCTTCCCCAGAGCAGTAGCCCTGCTGGGGTTGGCACTGGGAGCTGTGTGGAGAGGAGGGGAGGCCGAGCTGGGGTTGGGGATGGGGGTAGTAGGGAGAGTACGGGAGGCCCTGGCAGAGGCTGGTGAAGGGAGGAAGGAGGCAGTAGGCCAATGGCTCAGGAAGCAGCAGCCCCAAATGCAGCTGGGTTCTGGGGAGTGTCTGTGAGGTGCAGAGTTTGGCCCCTGGGGCCTAGTGGCTGGGTGAGGAGAGGAAGGAGTCTCAAATCCCACCCAAACAGACAATGAGAAATGAGACAACCAGTGGTTGAAGAATTTCAAGAAAAAAGGCAGGGACTTGTAGGTAAACTCTGGGGGTGGGGAGGGCAGTAGTGCTGAGCCAGTGGTGGTCATGCCTCTCTGGAGGCCCTTGATGTGAGTGAGGGCCTGCTCTGCTGTGCACTAGGCCTCACTCTTGCCTTGAAGCAGGTACCAGGAATTGCAGGCACAGCCTCAGGTTACCCCACAGAGCTGGTCTGCCATGAGTGCTGGGGACCGGGCAGCTGCTGGGAGGTTATGTGGAGCAGGGCAGAGGAAGAAAGGCTGGTGGGTACTGCTCCACCCTAGCCAGGCACAGGGCCACTGGGGAAGTTCTGGCTCTGGATCAGGACCAGGGACTGCCCCCCAGACAAGTGGCCTCTGGGGACTTGCATGGTGGCTGTTATGTGTGGGCTGGGAAATTCCTTAGCATGGTAAAGGTGTCTCCATGGATAGGCACATTTACTCCTGTGCCCCTTCTATCTTCTGGATTCCCACTTTCCTCCTGCCTAGTGCCATTTCCAACTATAGGAGTAAAGTTCTCCAGCCTCTAAGAGGCCATCCCAGAGATGCTTACAGGGCTTCCCACGTCTGGTTCACCATGCATGCAGGGCTCATAGGGTGCCATCCTCCAGGTAAAGGGTACCACAATTTCAGTTTGGAAGAGGGAAAAACTTCATTGCCCCAGATACAGCTGCCCTTGGGGTTCTCTGTGTACACTAGTCTTGTGCTGAGATAATGATCCCCAAAGACCACCAAGGAGCCATTTCTGATGTGAGCACACGAGGTTCATTTATTGCAAGCTCGAGCTTGGACTCACAACTGTCAGCATCGCAGTGGGTCAGAGTTGCGACCTCCAAACCGTCAGTTAACAAGGTTTTTATAGGGCATAAGGCTGAGGTAAGTTGGTTCATAGCTTGTCAGTTACATGATTGGTTGACATTTAATGAGATAATATTGTAACAATCTTATTGGCTAACATGTGCAGGCTTAGCAGTAAGAAGCAAATTATGTTAACTATGGAATCTTAAGAAACATCTGTAGCTTTTAGGTACCTTCCTGTCATCCTCTGATGGCTATTGCTAGAGGAGTTACGGGAAGAAGGTTATTGGGACATTTCATCGTTTTCCCAGGAACCTGAGTCCTAACATTCGGTAAAAGTTTTTGCAATAAGTACTTTCAGTAAATGCCTTCACAATGGATACTTTCAGTATAGACCTTCAAAATGGACAAAGTCCAGAATGGCTATACTTTGGCTAAGGTCTCTCACTAGGGGTGTGTGAGTGTGTTGTGTGTGTGTGTGTGTGTGTGTGTGTGTGTGTGTGTGTGTGTGTGTGTGTGTGTGTGTGTGTGTTTGTGTGTGTGTTTGGTGTGAGAGAGTCAGACACAGCTGAGGTTTGGTGTAAAACACTTCTTCCCTTCAGCCTTGAGTTTTGGTATCTAGTGGTTGTTCCCCCTCCCGAATTCTGAACTCTAAATTTGTTCTTCTATATACTTTTATCCTTAGATCTTCTTAATATTCAGATTCCTAATATCTGCTGTGTACTTCAGAATTTGCTTCGTAAAGGGGGTGCCTTTCTTCTAACTTTTATGAAGCTCTTTGCTCTATTTAAATGCAGGATATGCTGTATTAGTGGTTTTAGTTAGCCCAGACTATGTGGCCCAGGCTGTGACTGTTAGTTCTGAGATTAGTTTAGGCTAATATGAAATATTATCATTTCAATCTATCTAGTGAAAAAAGTTCTGCATCTTTATTGAAACAATTTCCTGGCTGTAAAACCAACAAAAAAAATTCTAGTGGTATAAATGTACAATCTGTTGATTTTAGTTAATTGTGCACCACAGCAATGAAAAAATACTTCTTACTAAAGTGAATATTTAGAACGTGAAACAACCAAATATTATAGAACTTAAAAACTGATAAAATACCAAAAGTAAAAGAAAGACACTGATCAGGAATGCAGTACAAATGTAAGTGTTTAATAAATAAATGAAATATTTGAGATTCTTATCCACATAGGAAATACAAAGGAAAATAAATAGGAAAGTCAATGAAATCCCATCCTACACACCAGAATAACTATCACCATTCGAATAAATAAACATCTGGAGAGGTTGAGATAAATCAGGAACTGTATTTGGTTTTGTGGTATTGTAAACTAGTGCAACCCATATGGAGATCATAATGGAAGTTTAGACAATACCAAAAAAACACATGTGTTGATGACTTTTACTGAAACCTTGATACATAAAGAAGGAATATAAATCAACATCAACATCCATGTGCATGGCAGCAAGAAAGAAAGCTGTGCAATCAACTTAGATGCACAAAAAAGAGGGAATAAAGAAATGTGCTATTCATAACTATAAACATGTTCTGGTATATAAGAGAAGTGAATTTCTCCAATATCACTGCTAAATATTTTTGGATATACACTTAATCCTAATTTCACATTTTTTGTGGCTTCGTGTTTTTCTTTAAAAGGGACCTCCATACTGATTTTTAGAGGAGTTACAATAGGTTGAAGATATCCTATAATATGTGGATATTAGAAGAAATTTAAATATATCAATGAACACATAAAGGACCATCATATACAGTTTGTAATTTGATCCAATTTTAAGAAGGCAACAGTTGGGGGACAAGAAAATGTTAGAAGCTTAATAACAAAAACACAGACATGGAAAAATTTTAAAAAAATGTGCAACTGATTACTGCTAATACTAACAAAATATTTTCCTCAAGTTTTAAAAATGAAACAATTAAAATAATACTTAATAACATCAAATAAGTATGCCATGGAAGAAAATGTACCATAGACATATGTTCCCCATAATTTGTTTTAATTTATAACAAATGGACACAGGTGTCATGGTTTCCCTTATTTGCAATATCTAGTATATTTATGAGTCAAGCGGAAAAGGTCAGATAATGTGATGTTAGGAAAATGAACCCTTAGATATGTATTTTAATGTTTTTTTCTTTCATGCATGTGTTTCTAACGCATTTATAAGATTATTTCTTTGTTGCTTTGTATGTCCCTCCCCCACAGTATAACACCCGCTTTCACTATATTTGATGTCAGTATAACTTGTGGAGGAGATGGGAAAAACAAGTCTTTTAAGGATTCAGGTGGACCTGTTGCAACAATGAGAAGTACAAGTTGTCATGTCAAAAATGAGCTTTACAATGTCGGTGTGGGGGGGGGGTTGGGGGGAGGGGGAGGATTGGGGGGGGAGGGGGGAGGCTGGGAAGGGAGGTGAAAGGTAAACAAAGGAGGAGGCTGCAATGCTTGGTAAGAAATGTATGCATTATCCTGCCCATGTAATTGTAACCCCTCTGTACAGTATGTTCACAAATAAAATAAAAAAAATTAAAAAAAGAAAATGTGATTACATGTCTGAAGATGATAACACATTCAAGTATCATTTATTGAATCCAGCAAAGAAAAGTAACAGAGAAGTAGAAAGTAAGAACAACCTGGGGCATGGATGAAGATACTCAGTAGAACTTTGTGAGGAAAAAATGTGCTCCATTTTGCTCATCAACGTGGAGCTAGGACAGCTACCTTTTGACAGAGCACTTGTAGTCAGAGCAGTGGAGTTACGAATTTAGGCAGTAATTTATTACTTTTATTCCCTAATCTTATGATGTGATTCCCAAATGATATGAGTGATCGTAGATTTTCTGAGCCCTTTTTCACCCAAATTTTCTAATTCCTTCCCCTGCCAGTAATTCTTCTGCTATTCTCGTTTCTCCTTGTTTCTGAACTCAACTCCTGTGACCTTTTGGTTCATGAGAAAGAGCTAAAGAAATATGAGGATGGTCTGGAATCTGAGGGACATCCAGTCCAGCTTGGAGGATCTGGTAAAAGACCTCCACCTGGGACTCAGAATCAGATATTAATTGACCTCTTTGGAAATAGAGAAACTCAATCCCTCAGGCAGGATTCATCATTCCTTGACTTTCTCTGAAGAGATTTGGTGCTATGGCACAATTCAGAGAATGAGCTTTCCCACCACTCACCACAGTTTTGTCAGGAGGAATAGGTTCAAAACTTAAAGTGACCTCAGTTCTCACAGGGCCAGTCAGAAACCAAGAGATCACATTTTCCTCCTCATCAGGCACCTTCTGGTAGGAACAGAGTCTGGGCAAAGTCTAAGATGGAGATAAAGTGAGACTGGGCCTAAGGAGTACACAAAAGAATGACCCTCTCTGACTAAAAGTGAGTTGTGCAGTGAGACATGACAACTTCCTTTATATATGAAAATTCACTAGGTGTGTTATCTCACTGCCATTGTGAGGGAGGTCAGTTTCCCCAAAGAAGTTGTTAAATGTTGTGTCTACCAGTTTGCTCTCTAGGCTATTGTCTCTCCCACCCATTCCCATGCCAAGAATGCATTGCTTCTTTCAGGCACTCAACTACTTGTCCTGAATCCTAAGCAGGAATATTGTAGGCTATACTTTGGCTAACCTCTTGCATTGGAGGTAGAAAAGGCCCAGGCTCTGCACATGCCAAGAGGTAGAAAAGGTGAGTATAAGCTCAGATTGGAACTGAACAACAATCATATTGAAAAAAAAATAAATGAAATTAATGGTTGAGTAATTTAGGGTGGATAGCCACTCAATTTAGGTAATTATTAGTAACACATATACAATCATGGATTAGGAAGAAAACAGTGAAGTAGGTTCAAGATAACATGGAAAAGACACATAATAGCCATAACAGGAGATGAGAGTGTGAAGGGACTGTTGGCATAGGTCCATTTACTATCTGAGGAGTGACCTTGGTTAGGAGGCTTTTAGAATAATATCTAAAAGAGACGGACTTGCTGGGCACTAGTGGCTCACACCTGTAATCCTAGGTACCCAGGAGAGTGAGATCTGAGTATTACGATTCAAAGCAAGCCCAGGCAGAAAAAGCCAGAAGTAGTCCTGTGGCTCAAGTGGTAGAGCACTAGCCTGGAGCTCAGGGACACTATCTAGGCCCTGAGTTCAAGCTTCATGATCATCAAAACAACAACAACAACACAATAATGATAAAAAGAAATAAAAGAAGGACTTAAAGATATGCGATGGAATGATGATCCTGTGTAACTGTCTAGGGAACATAAAAGTAGACAAAATTTGGAGCAAAATGATACCTATTCTTACTAATCAAGGATGCATAGCAAATGCCAAATTCCTCTTCCGAGAAACTTCCAAACCTGGGCTAGGAACATGGCTCATTGGTTGAGTGCTTGCCTTGCAGGCTTGACGTCCTGGGTTCAATTCCTCAGCCAGAAGTGGTGCTATGGCTAGAGTGGTAGAGCATTAGCCTTGAGGTGAAGAGGAGAGGGACAGGACCCAGGCCCAGAGTTCAGGCCCCATGACCTGCCAAAAAAAAAAAAAAAAAAAAACCAACCCAAAAACAAAAAAAAGCTTCCAAACTTATTTTTTCTCATAAATGAGGAGAGGCTTTTTGTTTTTAACAGGAATTCTTATCTAGTTCAAGGTCATCAGAACTTCAGTAGAGTTTTCCTGTTGAGATATAATGCACCAACTCTGCCGAACTTAATCATGACTAGGAAAGTATGGACACTAATGTGTTTATTATAAATTTCCTTACAAATATATAATTCTGTCAGATATTATATATAATATATAGTGTAAAATATATTATACATTATATAGTATAATAAATATATTCTAATATAACATATATTATATATTAACAAACTTCCTAATTTTAGAGTTAGGAACAAGCAACATATTGAAAGACAAATGCTTGAATCTCTGTGTAATTTCTCTACCACTGGACAATTCCAGGTTTCATTCTTATTACCCAAAGAGCAACATAAGCAAGCAGTGGCCATGGAGGTGGTTCTCTGGATTCTGGAAACTGTGATCTGCATATATATATATATATATATATACATACATATATACATATATATATACATAAACATGTATATATGAAATATTGTTTTATACTAGTGAATGTGTAAAACTATAGCAACAGATAATTAAGTCAACATCTATGTGCACACACACTCAATCACTTTCAAGTGTAAGAATTTCTTTTCAGGCTGGGAAGATGGCTCAGTGGTAAAGTGCTTGCCTTGCATGCATGAGGCCCTGGGTTCAATTCCTCAGCACCACATAAGCAAAAAGAAAAAAGCCAGAAGTGTTGCAGTGGCTCAAGTGGTAGAGCGCTAGCCTTGAGCAGAAAAGTCGAGAGACAGCACCCAGGCCCAGATTTCAGGCCCCATGACCGGACTCCCCCACAAAAAAATAATGTCTTTTCTATGTTCCGTATGCACCTACACAGAGAGTACATGAGTTGCCCTTGAATTGTCCTGGTAGTTATTTATCTGGCTACTGTAGCTTCACATCCTTTGTTCTCTTAGTAGCCAGATGTCATGTGTTCAACAACAATACTTGTTACAGGCAAAAGTATCTACCCTGACACACATAGGAACTTGGATTTCAGAAATGCCACAAATAATTGGGAAGTACAGCAGTACTTATCAAAATTAAATAGATTACATATTTATTAGAAAGTTTGTCAGAAAAATAAACTTCAGTGCAGGATGAAACACTTGAAGAAAATTACAGTTGAAATTACATATAGCTAGGTGCTGGTAGCTCATGCCTGTAATCTTGGCTAATCTGGAGGCTGATATCTGAGAATCAGTTCAAAGCCATCTTGGGCAGAAAACTTGCCATGAGACACTTATCTCCAGTTACTCAATCAAGACTAAAATTGATACTGTGGCTCAATGTTGTAGAGAGATAACCTTGAGCCAAAGACCTCAGCAACAGTGCCCAGGACCCAAGTTCAAACTCTGCAATAGACAATAGATAAAAATAAAAAATAAATTACATATAATTTATTAACAACTCTGTACAAGGAAAATAGGATATGACACATGGCAACTTATGACTTCAAGTTACAAAGTTCCAAAGCATTTCCCCACTCTTGAGAACTAGGAGTAATCCACATTGAAAAAAATAGAAACATGAATGATTTATACCAAATTTCAAAACATACTATATATTATACAAAGGAAATGCAATAAACATGCATTTCACAATTTAGTAACATCATATAGTATAAAGAATCTGATTAACTGATTCATAAAAATCAATACAATGGAGATAAAACATCCAATATATCAGTGGTCAAATTAGCAGAATACTTTCCATCTATGATGGCTGTTCTGTAAATTATCCAGCCCTATCCATCCCACAATTGCAGAAGGCTCCTCCTGAGAATGGCCAGAAACCTGTCTACTATGAGTGCTCAATGTAGACCTGGTCCCATTCTCTATTATTTGGGCAAGTGATTGAATATCTGAAAACTTGCCAAAGGCACAATTTGGGAATGGCTTCCAGTAACGACATTTTAGTTCTCAGAAAAAAAGGGAAATTGAAGACAGTGGGAAAATGTACCAGATCCTGGAAAGATTTCTATCATTGTGCTAAATCTGTACCCTTCTACTGACACTTGAACAAACTGCAGCAATTGTCACTCCAACCACATGTCCAAAAAATAGCTTTCCAAATATTGACCTGTTTTCACGTTGGCAAATCAAGACACTCTATTGTGGTCCTGTTTTACTTAACCTATCTGCTATAGTTTGCCCAAGAGATAGTTGACCTTACCAATTTCTTAAATTTTAGGTCATCACATAAACACTTCATAGCCCTTAAACATTAAAAATACCTATCCATATAAGTCTGCATTGCATACTTATTACTGTTTTTCTTCATTTGTCATGTTATACATATTTGTGTATCCCATGGCTTAGTTCTGTAATCTTCCTTCTCATGAGTGTTACCACTGAGTACATGTAATTATTTCGTTTTTTTTCTCCAGCTCTGTTCTTTCTTTAATTCAATTCCTTAATAGCATCATGTCTACTGACAACTCCTAGCTATTGATTTTAACAAATTCAAAAGAGTCCAAAGTGAGCTTTGATTGTATCCCTCATTACTATTTGATTAATTGATAACTCTTCCAGTTGCCTTGTCAAAATATCTTGTAGTCATTTCAGACTTACCTACTATTTCACACCTCATATGTAATGTATGAGCAGGTTTTGACAAATTAACTCACATAATATTTTAGGAACCATAAATATATAGTATATGAATATTAATACTATGACTTAAATTCGTGGCCTTGGTTGTTGTTTTTTACTTTTCTTTTGTGCTCAGGTTGTCAGTCTTCCATTTGAGCCACAGCTCCACTTTTAGCTTTTTGGTTCTTAGTTGAAGATAAATGTCTCATGGTCCATTTACCTGGTCTAGCTTGAAACTACGATCTTCTGTTTTCACTCTTGTAAATAGCTAGATTTAAAGGTGTACACCAATAAAACCACCCCTATTATATTTGAATTAAAAATAAGTTCAAAGAACGAATATTTGTAGTATTTTCAAATCAATATGTTTTCATTTACACATTGTCTTAAGAGGTTTTTGTTATTACAGTTCACTTATCAAGAAAGGAAAGGAAAAATTCGTAACCAAAGAACCTTTGTATGTACCAATGCTCAAGCCTGCTAGCCACAATTTTTTTGCTGGGAAATAACAAAGGATGATATCGTCTACAGGCAAAGCAAGAGAAAAAGCTCTTCACTGAAGTTGCTGAAAGACTGATAAGGATGAGGACAAGCAACTTTATCCAGAAGTATCACAAAGTGTTTGCTGTGGATAAGTGTAGCCAATCTTAGAGGATGTTCATAATGATGAGGAGAATATTTGATCACAGAGGTGTGCTTTCTTGAAGATATCTATTTATAACATAGTTTGTGTACTGTTAAAAATGAGACAGTTACGATAGGGATATTGTCATTCCTTGTATCCTTCACAGTATAATACTAAAATGTTTTATACATATATTATTTATAGTAGTCGTAGAATATTAGTAATGATACATATATATGTATACATATGATATATAAATATATAATTTCTATGTTATGTAATAAGATACATTACATATATTATGCACACCTAATTTATACTGATAACACTAATATCCATTAAATTGATATTTGTTTTAGAATAAGGAATAGATTTTTTTGGTACAACAAGGAAGTAAGTAGTCACAAAAATGATTCCTTTTGGATTGTATATCCATAACAATCTATTCCCTGTGTATTGAGGGTACTGATTGATAAAAGCCTGTGTTCGTCAGCACAGGTGTCTTTGATACCAGGAATAATAAACAGTGGAAGCTGAATGATGTTCATTCAGGTATTTCTTTAGAAATTAAACTGATCTTCCTTGATATAAAGATCACTTGGGCTGTCATTATCCATACCCTTTTCATTTAAAAATATTTATATTCTGTATCAATGTTATTGATCTCATAACCATAATTAGTAAGATAATGTGGATTCATCTGCTCCATAGCTCTTGAAAAGTAATGAATGTGACACAGAATATCCTCAGATGTGGATGGTGGAATTCTGGATTTGAATTATGGGTCTCAACTGACCAGTCTTAGCAACTTGGACATTTGTTTGGGCTTCTTTCCTACTTTTGTTTTTAATAAAAAAACTTAATTCATTTCCTAACTTGAAGAACACTCATGAGCACTTAAATTACCCTAATGCAGGTTCAGTGCTTGGAATGGTGTCTGCACATTGTGTAGTAGGTCCCCAAGAAGTCAGCTTCCATCAACATGGTCACAGCATCCTTCCTGAAGGACTTAAGAAATATATACCCAATTGATATTAATATCTTTGAAAATTTGTCTTTACTAAAAAAAGTCTTGTCCTCATATGAAACAATGAAAGCAATGTTGGGGTTGTCCTGTGGCTTTTATTATGAAGGAGTTTTGCCTAAATTTCATTCTTACTCTATTAGTGGTAGCAGTGGCATTCTTTAGTGCTACCCTTCATATTTCTAGTTCTGTGTTCCAGTTGGAATACCACTGTTTATAAACTTCGTTTATAAACTTTGTTATAAGAATAAATAAACTACAACTGCTGAAGTTTTCAATAGTCAATGCATTACATTTTATGTGCTTAATATTTTCCTGAAATTATTACGTTTGGATTATATATCCCTAACAAACTATTTTATGATTTCTTATATGATTTATATAGAATTCTTATGTAATTCTTATATGACATCTTAGAGATCCATAAATAAAACATCTCAGAACAGGAAAAGAGTATGTAAGAAGTCATAAACAATACTATTATGGTGCTCTTAATGGCTAAGTGTAAAGAATATGTGACAAAACTGTTGGAAGATTCATTTGTTGTTTTTTTGTTTGCTATTCTCTCCCCTTTCTTTGTAGAAAAGGTTCTCACTATAAAGTGCCAACTGATCTGGACCTTTCAAGGCTTGTATCAGTGACATAAGTGATGGGATTAGGGACATGTGCTCCCATGGCTGGCTTTTAGGAAGTTCACAATATCGCAATACCTATACACATAAAGAAACTTTTGTGAGTAATGTGTATTCACTTCCTCAATAGCCACAATGTCAAAACATCAAATTACTAACAACTAGCATCACTAACACCTCCATAAATCAAATGCAAACTAAAAGCTCTACTTCAAAAACCAACATGTAAGGCAGTGTTGGAAATACAAGAAGATACATAATACATCTAAAGGAGTGAGTTCTTTAACACTGGCAATGAGCAGTGATAGCTGAATTTTTAACCAGGCTTGAAAAGTTCGGGTGTCCACTATCTATGTGATTAGAGTTGCAGAGTTGATCTTGGTATCAAGATTGGAGGTAACATTCTAAGGCAGCTAAGTTGCTGCAATATTGTATCTCGATACAGTGTGACCCTTCCTGATAATGGTAAACAGAGAGTAGAAGCTAAGTCAGTAAAATGTATAGGAAGGATTCTCCACTGAGAATAATTTCAGGGGGTGATCATTACTCTTGCGTTGAAAATGAATAGCCCATCATTCTGCTTTAAGCTCTAGCATATTTATGATTTGAGGACAATTATAACAAACCACTGTGCCATGAGTGCTGAGCAGTGTAGGTGTATATTACTATAACATATGTAAAAATCCTTACAGGTATGGAATGGCCTGACCATGACACTTAATTCTGTGTTGTTGAGTTTCATGGAGAAATGTTCATAATTAGGCAATTCACACTCATCTAAGTCTGAATCAGGCAACTGAGATAAGACATTAGGGTCATCACTCCAGTGACATGGTCTGTGACCTGTGAAATAAAAAACATTATTTAACAATGCATATGTGTTTCTGAAAATGCATGCAATACCAAATACCAAATATACAAAAGGGACAATTATCCATCTCATATTATCAGAAGTAAAGATATTCCTGAATTGTACTTACTTGCTAGAGGATCACAGGGTCACTGTTAACGTTTGGTATCTTTGCTCAATCTTCCTCAATCTTTTTTAAGGAAGTGTTTTTCCATAGTTTGTTTTGAGGTGTTCAGAAAATCAGTACTGTCACTAACCGCAACCATGGGACAGGAAAGATGATGGGATACCTGGCCAAAAAACTGAGAAATCACTGGAAATGATAGGAAAGAAGACACCAGAGGACCCAAAGCCTCATTGCCAGCTTCTGGATCACCAAATCCTGCTTAACATGTTTATATTTCTTCTACTACAAGGCGGGTGGTGGTCAGTGGCTATAGGTATGTCCACAAACTAAGGCATTAACCTAGCTTTGGTTACAACTATTAACATGAGGTATTGTTAGTGATAATTGAATCCCTTATTGTTAGGGAGCAGAAGGGAGTAATAGTCATTACATCCATAACACAGACATCCATCTTGTCTCCAAAGTCTTAATCTTTTAGTGTCCAACAGCTTGAATTTATATACTTTTGAGGTAATAACTCATACCCCTGTCTTTCCTTGACTGACCTTTCCAGAGCAGAGCTCTCAGTCTTTTGATTGCTGTTTGAGATGGCTTCGCAATCTATCCCTTTCCAGGTTTAACAGTTTGACCCTAGAATCCCTCACAAGTACTGTGACAGATGTCTTATTTTGAAAACTATATTTTTTCTAGGATAGGTTCAATTTTTAAATTTTATTTTATTTCAAAAATATTGTACAGAATGTTTACAGTTACATGAATAAGATACATTCCTTGTTGAATATTTTTATCCACTCCATTGTTGTTCTCATTTCCCTTTCCACTCTCCACACATGCTCCCCACCCCATAGTTGTAAAGTTCATTTCTGAAAGTGTCTTGTGAATATCATTGTTGCAATGGGTCACTCTTTGCACTTCTTTCATCACTATATTTTTTTCCCTTTCCATCTCCAAATCAGATAAATGTATATACAAGATGGAAGGTACCAAAATCAAGACAGAGTTTGCTAGGTATAAACCAATAGAAAAGACAAATGAAATAAAATAATATCTAGATACTCTACCGACATCAAGGTTGATATCTGAAAAAAAAATTTGCTGTTTCCATGTCATGGAGTTCATTTCAATTAGCATCATTTTGTAAGGTCAAATGTATATAACTCTGCAGCCAGCAATCCCACTCTTGGGCTTGTAGAAATGATCTCAAGCTAAAACACACTAAATCTACAACTATATTTTTTGCAGCATTATTACTATAACTAAGATATGGAACCAATCAAGATGCCCCTCAATGGATGAATGGATCAAGAAAATGTTGTAATTTTATGCTTCTATCAGAAAGAATGATAGAATGATAGCCCCTTTCTTAAGAAAAGGGAAAGACTTGGAAAACAATCATATTATGTGAAGGAAGCCTTACTCAAAGAAAAATAGGTTCCAAGATTTGCATCATTTTTATTAATTAATATATGCTTAGGATAGTCCTGACAGACAGGTTTACTTTTAAACTCTTAATATTCCCTTTTTTTCTCTCGCTCTTCCTATTTCATGCCAATTGTGTGTGTGTGTGTGTGTGTGTGTGTGTACACGCACAGTAATGAAACTTGATTCGGAGCCTCAAATTCTTGCTTGGTTTCTTCATTCATGACTGACTGAGTCTGTACTATTTCAACCAAGGTTTCACTCTGTCTTTGATTTAACAATTGAACATAAATATCTCATGGATTGCTACCCCAGCCATCTGTGAACCATGATCTTCCAATCTCAGCCTCGTGACTATATAAGAATAGGGATGAGGCACTGGCATCCAGCTTAATTGCCAAGTGTTTTTTTGCTTTGATTTGTTTTTGTTTTTTTTGTTGTTTTGTGCATTCAAAATCTGTAAGGAAAACAAATCGCTTATAACCAAGAATATTCACATAAAATGTGTGTTGTTTAAATATTACTTTATTAATGTTATCCTTTTACATCCACATTATGTGATTTGATTTTTTTTGAACTCTATCGTTGCAAATGGTCAAATCACATATATAATTTGAATCTTCTTTTCTTGGTTTTAGAGTGTGTTTCAAAACAGAATTTACCAAGGTTTAACTCTGCACTACAGAAGCATCACCTTTATGATTATTCAATGCCCTGTAAATCATAAGTTCATCACTTCTTGTGGCACCATATGAGCCTATAATACCTCCACATAGTTTAGACCTCAATGCCGTGCACTCTTCTGCCAAATATGCAAGGACATCCTTTGTAATTCTCCTTGGATTTTCACTGTTTTTCTCTCTACTCTCCCATGCTAAGTCCTGTGATGATCATGTTGATTTTCTCCCCTGTTACATTCATCATTGCATCTTGGGAACTACTGTTATGCACTACTGTACTTCTATCCAATCTCCTTGTGGTTCATCTTGTACCCCTCTCACCGCAGAGGGTCAGAGATTGAGGATATTTTCTTCACTCTTTAGCTCAGACATCTATCTTTACTTTCTAGCAATACATTCATTGAATTCTTTCTGTAAAGTCTAATGCCTTGAAAATGATTACTGCATTTTCATGGCTTTGTTATTTGGCATTGGGGAAGTACATAGATCAGTAACTGTAACTTAGGTAAAAGAAGACTGCAATCATGCCTCCGTAGATGTTGTTCATTGGGTAATGTTTACTTCAAGGTCTTCCTGCCTGCTTCCTATTCACTGTTATTTTTAAAGTAGCCTTTTCTTCTGGAAAGTATTTATGGGCCTAGTGTAGCTCAATTCCTACTTTAATTAGTTATTAATTTTATTCCAACATCATTTTGCAGTTCCTTCTGAGTTTCTTCAGGGTCTGTATAGTAATGCTTCACATTCTTAGATATGTTTTTAACATCGATGCATCCGATGATAAAAACACATTGCTTAAGTCACCATTTTGATGATTGAAAAGAAACCATGCTGCAATCTCACTATATCGCAATTTTCTGGTTTTAAATTCTTTTAGATTATAATTGATGCTGGAGAACGAACATTCTGTGTACAATTTTATATTTTCCTAATTATTTTTAGTATACTTTCCAATATTGTATAATGTTAAAACATTACTACTTACTTAGTTTTAGGATTTCTAAAATGGGTAGAGTAAAAGTTCTATTCATTCACAATTTTAAGACAACATTGCCCATTATGACCAAGTGAGATATTTTAAACTTTTTATTTGTGGTCCTTATTGGTGGTGCTGGGGAATCAAGCTCTTAGCTTCATGTGTCTTAGTCTACTGTGTGCCTCTGAGCCTGATGTGACCTATGGTTTTATTTTCAATCAACTGGGATAAAGAAAAATTTCCCTAGGAAGGATTTAACACTTGGTTACTTTCTCCAGTATCTCTCACACACATAAAAGTAATATAATTCTACACTGACAGAAAATGGTGTTCTTATATTTTATTTATTAGTATTAACTTTTTGTTTTTTGTAGCCCCACTCTTCACTATGTCTTGCCCATTTGCTATCCCTCCTTGCCATAAAACTTGACTAGATCAACTGGAAACCCACTTCTAGTCAGCATCCTCCTTAAAAAGCTCAACCTTAAATAACCTACCCCCTGGTAGCAATGCTAAAAACTTTCAAAGGCCTGACTTCAACCAGACTCCTTCCTGAAAGCCCTCCTCTGCTTTA
The DNA here is from genome assembly GCF_019054845.1 of Dipodomys spectabilis. Taxonomy (NCBI): domain Eukaryota; kingdom Metazoa; phylum Chordata; class Mammalia; order Rodentia; family Heteromyidae; genus Dipodomys; species Dipodomys spectabilis. Next base: position 608,918 of record NW_024871151.1, on the reverse strand, counting down.
GGGAAATCCTTCTTCCACTCCACCCCTTCCTGGAATCCCTGCTCTGCACCACCAGAAACCAGGCCACATCCATATCTCCTTCTATGTCCCACCTTGCTGCAATAGAACTCCGCCTACACCAGGCTCCTCCCTCAAATCCCCACCTCGTCCACCAGATGAGATCCGCCCCTAACTACTCTAGTCGCTCATAGTCGCATTGCTCCCATATCCTAGTACCTCCAAACTCTTCCCTTCCCTTTCATACCCCATCCCCAACCAGCCTTCTCACTCCAGCCCCCCTGGTTTCATCAGAATCTCTGCCCATAACTAGCCTACTTGTAAGAGGCCTAATCTCTCAGACACAGCCCTGAAACTACCTCTTCCCACAAAGCCCATCATGCTATACCAAAAACCCTTCATCTCCCTATAACTGCCCTTGAAGCCCTGCTTTGCTTGGCCAGAAGCTTCTCACACAGCCCATTTCCTGCCTGGAAAGGCAGCACTGCTCCACCACAAGCCTCTCTACCTCCCACATCTACTCTCTCAATGCCCTGACTTGCTCTCCAGATAACCCCCACCTTGGCTCCTCCCTCAGTTCCACATCCTACTCCACCAGATACCCTGCCCACAATTATCCTACACCATTGTAGTTCTTACATTCCTTCTCAAAGCCCCTCCTCCAACTAGCCCCATGGCTCCAAACCATGCCCTGCTCCTGAAAAACTCCACTAGAAAACCCCCACCACACTATGCCATTTCTGGACACCCACATTGCTCCACTGGAAACCACTGTTCCAGTTGACCTCCTTCTGGAAGCCTAGAAAACCTCCCCCACACTCTCCCATCTCTCGATACCATCATTGCTTCACTGGAAACCACTGCACCAGTTGGCCTCCCTCTGGAAGCCTCACTAGACTCAACTTTAAATCCCAGTCCCTTCATAGTCCCTTTTGGAAGGTTGTTTTGCCCTGCTGGAAATCCTGTCCATAGTCCATGTCCTGCCTTACAACACTGAAATACCCATCCAATCTCACTCCTCTTTTCGAAGTGGTAACTGGCAACACCAGAAACCCCATCCTAACTAGTCTAGTGCACTGGAACTTATCACTGCTCTCACAAAGCCCTGGTCCTGAAAAACGCCTCCATACATTGTGACTACATCCTGCTCTGCTGGAAACCCCACCTCCACCCTAACACAGTTCCCAAAGTCCTGCCATTCTCCATGAGAAACCCTGCCCCTTACTAGCCTATGTCTTCTTAGTACCACCATGCCCTCTCAAATCCACACCCTGAAAAGCCACTCCCTCATAGCTCTGCATTCCTACTCCAGAATCCCCACCTTCTGTCAACCTCTTCCCTCCATTCCCTGCCCTGCCTTATGGAAAACCTCACCCTACATGTCCCACAAGGGCTCACAGTGTTCCACCAGATCCCCTCCTGTAAGTAACCTCCTCCTTTGTAGCCTTGTTCTTCCTTCTCAAAGCCCTGTCCCAAACAGCCTCCTCCCCAGTGACCCCACGTTCTTCCAATGAAAACCTGTCCACCTGCCAGCTTCCATCCTAAATCCCACCTACTGCACAAGAGACCCCTCCTCTAACAAGTCTAGTCCTTGCTGTTCCCTCCCTGATGTCTCAATGCCCTACACAGACTGGCCTATGCCCTCAAATCCCTGTCCTGTTCCACCATACAGGCTGTGCCAATACCAACTCCTCCCTTAAACCAGACAGAGCTTAACCAGAAACCCTATGCCATCTCATCTATGAAGGTTTCATCTAGTAACTTTTATTACAAATGTGATTTTGAACATATCTGGGGAAATAGAAGTTCCAGCCTTCAGCTGGGCTGAGTTATAGAGAAGGATTTGTGCCTTTTTTTTTTTGACTTTTCAGCTAGTCCTGACAATGTAAAGTGCTCTTGTCTAAAACTGGATAAAAATCAGGCCAGTTTAATTTCAGGTGACTTCCCCCCCCAGCCTTCCTCCAACAGAAGGGATGCAAAAGACCAATTTTTGAAATGCCTTGCTAAATAAGCAAGCCCTGGGAAAATGAAGCTCAACAAAGTTACTTAGATTAAAATAAATAGTGTCTCAAAATTTTCTTTCAAAACTTTAAAATGTACATATAACTGATTTTGATTTTTGTGTGCTTAAAAATCTAAGTGTGTTTTGTATGTGCTTGTGAACATGTTCATGATAGAAATTGTCAGCATGCTGTAACAATTGGCTGAGTTTAAGTTTAAAGTTCCAAAGGTTATGAGATTTGATCATTACTAAAAAATTTTTAAAGCATTTTCACATTGTTTGAAATAGCTTTTTAAGGATTCTTTAACTTAAAAATTAGAAAATCTGGTATTTTAGAATGCATAAAGCTGTTTACACTGCAATCAAGATATCTGGCTTAAAAAAAAGGAGAAATTTAGAAGCCAACAGAAGACCTATCGTTAGGAGTGAAGGATGAACAGGCAGAAGTGCAGTTCAGCTGGTCATGCATGGTGGAACAGGCCCTGGGAAGAGTCCACGCATCATGAATTAGGGCAAGCGGGCACAAACGCAGTTCAACTAAATCTAAAGAGTCAGATTGGGTGTGTGCCCATTCCACAGGAAGGGCCAAGTGGCCCATATTTATTCTGCCCCTTTTCCCTACAGATAGACACTGGAAACATGATGGTAAAAATGAGTGATGTGAAGATCTGATTAACATTGCTAAACCTGCCCCTTGGATGTGTTAAAATTAAAATTAAGAAGGCCTTAAGAAGAGGATCAAAAAGTTTATTTGTATAATGTGGTTTGCTCTCTGATATTCTGCCATTGGATATGTTATTTTTAAGGCATAAAGGTGTTAAGTCTAGCTTCTTGGTACAGTGATGGTGATTCTAATTTTTGCATTGAGAAAAAAATGTTATTTGAGCTTAAAAGTTTTCATGTGTATCTGTTTAAAAACAAGCAGCCAAAAGGAAATGAGTGACACCTAGCCTCGAGAGTTTAAGAGGTTTTTCAAAATGCAACTAAAAACTAAAGTATAGAATATTAAAACAGAGATGAATAGGAGGCTTACAAATTAGGAATGGATTTCTGTATATAAAGTTTAAAAGTAAAATTGTTCTAAACATTTGCCTCAAAGTACAAAAAGGAAAAATTAGAATTACTAAAGTTATTGCTTAATTCCTATTTCAGTTTGGTCTCTTAGGTTTTTTTTTTTTTTTTTCCATAACAGTTCCCAGCAGATCCACAAAAAGTAGTGAGGATTCTTTTAAGTTTGTCAGATGTAACTTTGGCTCTTAATAAGTTTCAGGTGAGAATATGCTTAAAAGCTACTACTATGTTGACTGTCTTTTTGCTTTTAACTGGAGTAAAATGGCCTTTTATGAGACTCATTGATCTGAAAACTGGTTTGAATCCAGCCTAGGCAGATGAAGGTCTCTGTGAGAATGTCACCTCTACTCAGCCAGCAGAAGACAGAAAGAGCAAGCAGACCTGCTTTAGGATTCAATGTGGCAGAGTGCTAACCTTGAGCTGTAGAGCTGAGGGACAGCACTCAGGCCCCAATTTCAAGTCCAGCAACCAACTAAGGGAATTGCCAATGAGGCATTGTTTCCAGTGTGGAGAAGACACTCCTTGGACGGAAGTAATGGAGGAGCATCCAGAGACCGTAAGCCACTGCTTAGAAGGCAGAAATAATGTCAGATCCTTGAGTCATTTGTGCATGGCCCTTCAAAAATTTGTCAGAGCCAGAAGGTCATGGGAAGATAGTTTGTAAGCGTATCTATGACTGAAAGGGACAGGAACTTGTCAGTCATCTGTGATATTAGTAAAAAGCTAAGGTTGCAAAATGTGGAGGATAGTTTAAATCCCAACCCTTGTATGTGCCAAAAGTTCTAATTGGCAGTAACTTTTGAGCTGACACCACCTACATGAAATTCATCTTCTCAGGAAAAGTTTGTAAACCTGAGAGTGTGTTTCTATTGATATCTGTCTGAAGGGCTGCATAGGTATCTCAGACATTGTTAGGATTACTAGAGATCACCTTCCAAAGCCATTCATAAAGATCCTTTTGCAAACCAGAAGACTAAAGAAGCTCCACTGCTGTAGCCAGAAAAATGGTCTGTGCATTTGTCAAAAGTTAAAATATTGTTCTTAACCTCTTTGTAAAATAGGCTAAGTTTATAGGTTCTTGGCTAGGTAGGATCAACACTCCTGAGTCAGCTTCAAGAAGTGACAGAAGATGAATATTTGCCCATCATCCCTTATTAAGAACAAGGGAAAATATTCGCTTTTTAAAAAATGTGGCAAAATAGACAGAAGGAAAAGGCATGGGAAATAATAGTACAGGCCTGAGTCCTCTATATCTGCTTAGAAAATCCTAGCTTTATTAAAAGATCTATTTGTTTAAAAAGTTGTCATCTTGGTAAATTGTCCTGGGCTATTGTGTAAATTGTCTTAAAAACTAGTGGAGTCACAGCCTGCCAAACGTATGCAATGTATCCTTACCAGTCTATGTAGGAATTTGCAGTCCAGCACGAGATTTGACAGCCCCTTGGAGCCACTGAGAGACCCTGTTGCTGCTGCTGCACATCCTAATGGGTAAAGTTCAACAACAGCCTGACAGTTACCTGGAGGAAATCTACATCATCACTCAGATCACCTCCACCGTGGTAAATGTAGACTGCACTCCTGACTGATTCCATCACCTGAAAATGCTTCCCGGTTGAAAGCTGCTACAACTAAGATCCTGTGGGACATTCTCTTGGTAATATGCAGTAATTCTCTATACTCCCACAGTAGATATTGGAAACGAGGATATCACTGGCTTGCCTTAACTTTGGAGTCTAAAAGCCACACAAATACATTAGTTTTTATTCATCCTAACTTCAATTCAACTCATCTTTCTAAAAATAGTTTTTAGTTTCACTCATTATCTTGTCTTCCTTGTAAACCTAACCCTAACCCTCACCATAATCATACTCTAATCTTAATATTATTAGCAGTTTTCTATTTCACATTCATCCTAATTCTAACTCTACTTGTTATTCGAAGATTTACTTTGTTTGACCCTAAATTTTCCGTTTCCCTAATGCTTACACTAAGCCTATCTGGAACTAAAACCTAACTTTCACCCTAATGATAATCCAATTCTAATGTTTAAGAAAAATACTCTAGCTTTTAATTATTCTAATGAATACTCCAGTTTTCACTCTGGAAATGAGTTTCAGTTTGCCCTAATTTTCACAAATTTTCTGACTCTACCTCGAAAGTTATCTTGTTTCCTAACAGGAGTCATTATATTACTTGTCCTCACATTCTCTTACCAGGAAAAATACTGTAGTTTCCATTGATTCTGCCTTTTTCTGAACCACTGTATCTGAAAACAGTTTCAGATTTACTTACCATCTAGTCCATTACTTAACGCTAACTCTCAACCTAAACCTGTCTGGAAAACACTCATTAATCGTTACAAGAATGATCACTGAGAAATAAATATAATGATAATGTTCTAGTTACTATTCAGCCTCATATATTTGCTTCTACTTGTTAGTGAACACAATTTTATACTAAAAGCTTTATTATTCGTAACAGTAAATATAATCAGAAGAAAATATTTACCCTAATCTTAATCCAAATTATATGACAATACTAACACTAACACAAGTACACTAGTTTTCACTCATCCTTCCAAACATAGGTTTAAATTTTTCCAATATCTTAGTCATTTTCTAACCCTAAACGTAATCTTTCTTAACTGGAACATTGAGAATAACCATTAGCCTAATTGTGAGTAGATTCTAATATTAATAGCAATACTCTAGTTTACATTCATTCTAATTCTTACCAGGCTTATATTAAAATTTACCTTCAATTAGACCCTCATTTTTTTTCTCCTTCACTCTAAGCCTAACCATGGCTGGAATCCTAACTAACCATTACCTTGACACTAATCCTATCCCAATTCTAAAATTTATGAAAAATGCTCATTTTGTGCAATCCTAACTGAAATTCCATTGGTAATTCTTGAAATAAATTGTAGGTTTTCTGTAAACTCTACAGATTTTTCACTCTTAACTCTGAATGTATTTTGTTCCATAACAGGCATCATTATACCCATTGATCTCAAAACTTGATTTTATGAAATACATTGTACTTCCATTATCCCAGCTTTTCCTGAATTCCTACAACCTAAAAAAAGGTTCAGCTTTACTTAATATTTAACATTTCTTTTTTTTTTCCTTTTTGTCGGTCGTGGGGCTTGCACTCTGGCCCAGGGCATAATCCCTGAGTTCTTTAGCCCAAGGTGTGCGTTTAACCAATTGAGCCACAGCACCGCTTTTATGTTTTATAGTGGTTAATTTGAGATAAAAGTCTCATGGACTTTCCTGCCTGGGCTACCTTTGAACTGCGATCCTCAGAAAATAGCTTCCTGAGTAGCTAGGATAATAGGCGCGAGCCACTACTTTAACCCATTTCTTTACTCTATCCTCAACTCCGGTTAACCAGAAACCTAATCCAAATCACATTCTGATTGAACACCAAATGGTTGATGTAAGGAAAATTGTCTAGATTCTATTCAATCACACATTTTTTTGGCTTCTAATTCTAATTGGAAAACTAAAATTCACCTTAAAGCTTATCCTTCCCTAACCCTAACCGGAAAAAAAAGTATCTCACACTTTAAACCAAATTATATCTGAATATTTAAAGTAACACAGACTGGTTTTCATTCATTCTTCTTAAAATATGTGGCAGTTTTACACAATGTCTTACAGATTTTTCTCATCCTGACCACGTTCTAACTGGCACACCTTTCCTAATCCTAAGACTACGTATAACCGAATCATCATGTTAGTAGCAAGCCACTTTTTTCATATTTATCCTAACTCTTGCTCAGCGTGTAGGTCTAACTTTTACTTGCATTTCGAACATAAATTTTTAACTGTTTTTCTATGTCCTGTCAGGTTTTATTTTTCATTATTTAAAAATTTTTATTTTGTTGAAAATATGCTTTAAAGAGGGATTAGTTACATATATAAAGTAAGGAATACGTTTCTTGTTGAGCATTGTTACCCCTTTCTTTCTTGTTCTCTCACTATCCCATCCCTCCCCACTTCTCATACCTTTCCCTTCCCATGGTATAAACTTCATTTTCAACATAGTGTCTTGTGAGTATCATTGTTGCAATGGGTCATCCTGTGATGAACCTAAATTTTCTATTTCTCTAATCCTAATTCTTATTCTGTCAGAGATCCTAACCCTAATAATAATAATAATGATAGCTCAATTCAAAAGTTAACAAAAGATATTCAGGTTTTTATTTATTCTATTAATTCACTGTGCATCTTGAATTAACTTGCAGTTTAGCTTAAATCTTCCAAATTAGTTTATATGTGCATATATAAAGATGTAATTTTATGTGAAAAACAGAAGATCTTTGGAAGAAGGAGTAATGAGAAAGAAATAGAGGGAGTATAATCAAATACCATTAAAGATTTTATGGAATTGTCACTTCTGACAATTAATATCTATTAACAAAATAACTAAAAATTAATAAAGAACACACTGCCTTCTAATGTTCTTTAAGAGAGCCATGATCTACCTTCTGAAAAAAAAAAACTCGTGTTAGATAAACTTTGTCCATGCATAATTTATATTGTTTGCCAATTATTTAACTTAATGAATAAAAATTTATCAAATAAGATTCCATGACAAAAAATATAAAACAGTTACTTAGCAATTGTTTGAGAAAAAGTTATTGTCATGAGTTTTAAGAAACGGAATTGCTATTTCCCTACAAAGCAATGACTTAGGTTTACTAATCTAGTATTTGTAGTAAGCTTAGAGAACATAATTGGCATGAAAAACAACTAACTGTACATCTTGTTTCTTGAATGAGTGATATTTTAAACATTGTCTTTTATTCAAATAAATACTTAGGTTTACATTTCAAAGTAAGTTCAATTTTATCTCCTTTCAGAACAAGTACTTACCCTGCAATTAAATGTACTAGCATATTCAGGTATTTAGAAGCTAAATTTTCTATGTTTTATATGTAGCTCTACATATTCAGAATGACATGATTTTTTTATTCATAAATGTCTAACGTCAGATTTTTGCTTCATCAATATAAATTGTCTCATTAGGTTGTAGTCAAGGTTCCAGTAACCAGAGTGGTCAAAACCATTTCCTGAATTCTAAATTTTAAATCAAATCAATTTAAGCTTTGATAATATCATTTATTGTCTCTTCAGAGCAATTAATCTAAAACAAATACTACTTTTAAACATTTCACTCACATTGTAAAGAATATTAACATAGGTCAAAAAAAGACTAATTATTCCAGACTCATCATATTTGGTGATCTTAGTGTGAAGAATGCAGAGAGTAGAAGGTTCTTACACTCAATAAATAGTTTTGGTTAAATTAAGTCATATATCTGGATTTCTAATTTGGAGGTTAATCACATGGAAACAGGAAAACAATAAAAAAAAGTACTTTGGAATCAACAGAAAAAGATATTTGTGCATGTACCACAGTTGCTTTATTTGTTTGTAGGTGAACACTGGACTTCGATTTCTATCTTAGCTGTTGTTGTGAATAATGTGAATAACAATGAATTACAGATATATTTATGAGTTACCCAGAGAGAAATAATCACACGATTGGTGGGACAGATCATATTTCAACTTTGGATTTCTTTAGAAAACTGCATACTACTTTGTACAACGAGAACACTAACCTGTATTTTGACCAAGAGTGTCGAAAATTTCCTTTTCTCCACACTGTCGCCAGCCAACATTATTACATTTTGAGTTTTTTTAAAGGGCAGGTTTTTACTGTGTGCAGTACCCAAGACTGGCCTTAAACTCAAATCCTTTTACTCCAACCTCCAATCACTTGGAATTACCAGCCTTTACCTCCACACCTGGTTCCTTGGATATTGTTTATGAGTTAT